>NW_026996670.1:0-85029 GCF_035044405.1 Drosophila montana | reverse complement strand
TTTTTGTTTACCATCGGATTGGCCTCAAACTTATTTTCAAAGATCTTTGTTCGAATTCATTTGAGGGGTGTTTCACACTTTTAGGAAAATTCATTCCTCCTTGGTGGAAATGGAGGTCAAAGATTAGGTGGGTGACGTTTCGCGCTCAAATTCATTTCCAGTGATCTATATGAAAAATCATTTGAGACGTGTTTCTCACTTTTCGCAGAATTCAAACTTCTTCGGGGGGAATGCGATTTAAAGATTTTTTGGGCGAAGTTTTAAGTTGTGTCCGATTTGCTTCAAACTTATTTTTAAAGCTCTTTATAAGAACTTAATAAGTACGTATTTCAGCGATTTGGAAAATTCCACCCGCAACAGTGGTAAATTGGCGGAAAACGGTTGTATGAAAGTTTTTTGTTTACCATCCGATCGGCCCCAAATTCATATTTAAAGATCTATTTTTAAATTCATTAAAGGGGTGTTTCACACTTTTTGAAAAATGCATTCCTCCTTGGTGGAAATAGAGGTCAAAGATTTGGTGGGTGACGTTTCGCACTCAAATTCATTTCCAGAGATCTATTAGAAAAATCATTTGATACGTGTTTCACACTTTTCGCAGAATTCAAACTTCTTCGGGGGGAATGCGATTTAAAGATTTTTTGGGCGGCGTTTTAAGTTGTGTCCGATTTGCTTCAAACTTATTTTCAAAGCTCTACATAAGAACTTAATAAATACGTATTTCAGCGATTTGGGAAATTCCACCCGCAACAGTGGTAAATTGGCGGAAAACGGTTGTATGAAAGTTTTTTGTTTACCATCCGATCGGCCCCAAACTTATTTTCAAAGATCTTTGTTCAAATTCATTTAAGGGGTGTTTCACACTTTTCGAAAAATCCGGTCCTCCTTGGTGCAAATGGGGGTCGAAGATTTGGTGGATGACGTTTTGTGTTCAAATTTATTTCCAAAGATCTATACGAAAAATCATTTGAGACATGTTTCACACTTTTTGCAAAATCTAAACTCCTTCGGTGGAAAATGCATTTCAAAGATTTTTTTTGGTGAGTTTTAAGAGTTTTCCGATTTGCATAAAAGTTGTTTGATTCCCGTCCGATCAGTTTTAAAATCATTTTCAAAGCTTTTTTGATTTTATAACATACGTGCCACGGGCAAGGCCGGGTTATACCCGCTAGTCTCTATATATAAAACTGTTTGTCCTGACTGACTGACTGACTGATTGACTGATTGACTGATTGACTGACTGACTGATTGGTGATCAACGCACAGCCCAAACCGTAACAGCTAGGAAGTTGAAATTTTCACTGTAGTTACCTTATGTGATGTAGGTACACGTTAAGACGGGGTTTCGGGAAATTCCACCCGCAAGTGTGGAAAAATCGCGAAAAACGTTTGTATGTAACTTTCTTGTTTACCATCCGATCGACCCCAAACTTATTTTCAAAGATCTTTGTTCAAATTCATTTGAGGGGTGTTTCACACTTTTAGGAAAATCCATTCCTCCTTGGTGGAAATGGAGGTCAAAGATTTGGTGCGTGACGTTTCGCGCTCAAATTCATTTCCAGAGATCTATATGAAAAATCATTTGAGACGTGTTTCACACTTTTCGCAGAATTTAAACTTCTTCGGGGGGAATGCGATTTAAAGATTTTTTGGGCGAAGTTTTAAGTTGTGTCCGATTTGCTTCAAACTTATTTTCAAAGCTCTACATAAGAACTTAATAAATACGTATTTCAGCGATTTGGAAAATTCCACCCGCAACAGTGGTAAATTGGCGGAAAACGGTTGTATGAAAGTTTTTTGTTTACCATCCGATCGGCCCCAAACTTATTTTCAAAGATCTTTGTTCAAATTCATTTAAGGGGTGTTTCACACTTTTCGAAAAATCCGGTCCTCCTTGGTGCAAATGGGGGTCGAAGATTTGGTGGATGACGTTTTGTGTTCAAATTTATTTCCAAAGATCTATACGAAAAATCATTTGAGACATGTTTCACACTTTTTGCAAAATCTAAACTCCTTCGGTGGAAAATGCATTTCAAAGATTTTTTTTGGTGAGTTTTAAGAGTTTTCCGATTTGCATAAAAGTTGTTTGATTCCCGTCCGATCAGTTTTAAAATCATTTTCAAAGCTTTTTTGATTTTATAACATACGTGCCACGGGCAAGGCCGGGTTATACCCGCTAGTCTCTATATATAAAACTGTTTGTCCTGACTGACTGACTGACTGATTGACTGATTGACTGATTGACTGACTGACTGATTGGTGATCAACGCACAGCCCAAACCGTAACAGCTAGGAAGTTGAAATTTTCACTGTAGTTACCTTATGTGATGTAGGTACACGTTAAGACGGGGTTTCGGGAAATTCCACCCGCAAGTGTGGAAAAATCGCGAAAAACGTTTGTATGTAACTTTCTTGTTTACCATCCGATCGACCCCAAACTTATTTTCAAAGATCTTTGTTCAAATTCATTTGAGGGGTGTTTCACACTTTTAGGAAAATCCATTCCTCCTTGGTGGAAATGGAGGTCAAAGATTTGGTGCGTGACGTTTCGCGCTCAAATTCATTTCCAGAGATCTATATGAAAAATCATTTGAGACGTGTTTCACACTTTTCGCAGAATTCAAACTTCTTCGGGGGGAATGCGATTTAAAGATTTTTTGGGCGGCGTTTTAAGTTGTGTCCGATTTGCTTCAAACTTATTTTTAAAGCTCTTCATAAGAACTTAATAAGTACGTATTTCAGCGATTTGGAAAATTCCACCCGCAACAGTGGTAAATTGGCGGAAAACGGTTGTATGAAAGTTTTTTGTTTACTATCCAATCGGCCCCAAATTCATATTTAAAGATCTATGTTTAAATTCATTTGAGGGGTGTTTCACACTTTTTGAAAAATCCATCCCTCCTTGGTGCAAATGGGGGTCGAAGATTTGGTGGATGACGTTTTGTGTTCAAATTTATTTCCAAAGATCTATAAGAAAAATCATTAGAGACGTGATTCACATTTCTCGCAAAATCTAAACTCCTTCGGTGGGAAATGCATTTTTAAGATTTTTTTGGTGAATTTTAAGAGTTTTCCGATTTGCATAAAAGTTGTTTGATTCCCGTCCGATCAGTTTCAAAATCATTTTCAAAGCTTTTTTGATTTTATAACATACGTGCCACGGGCAAGGCCGGGATAGACCCGCTAGTCTATATATAAAACTGTTTGTCCTCACTGACTGACTGACTGACGGACTGATTGGTGATCAACGCACAGCCCAAACCGTAAGAGCTAGGATGCTGAAATTTTCACTGTAGTTACCTTATGTGATGTAGGTGCACGTTAAGACGGAGTTTCGGGAAATTCCACTCGCAAGTGTGGAAAAATCGCGAAAAACGTTTGTATGTAACTTTTTTGTTTACCATCCGATCGGCCTCAAACTTATTTTCAAAGATCTTTGTTCAAATTCATTTGAGGGGTGTTTCACACTTTTAGGAACATCCGTTCCTCCTTGGTGGAAATGGGGGTCAAAGATTTGGTAGGTGACGTTTCGCGCTCAAATTCATTTCCAGAGATCTATAAGAAAAATCATTTGAGACGTGTTTCTCACTTTTCGCAGAATTCAAACTTCTTCGGGGGGAATGCGATTTAAAGATTTTTTGGGCGGCGTTTTAAGTTGTGTCCGATTTGCTTCAAACTTATTTTTAAAGCTCTTCATAAGAACTTAATAAGTACGTTTTTCAGCGATTTGGAAAATTCCACCCGCAACAGTAATAAATTGGCGGAAAAAGGTTGTATGAAAGTTTTTTGTTTACCATCCGATCGGCCCCAAATTCATGTTTAAATTCATTTAAGGGGTGTTTCACACTTTTTGAAAAATCCATTCCTCCTTGGTGGAAATGGAGTTCAAAGATTTGGTGGGTGACGTTTCGTACTCAAATTCATTTCCAGAGATCTATAAGAAAAATCATTTGAGACGTGTTTCACACTTTTCGCAGAATTCAAACTTCTTCGTGGGGAATGCGATTTAAAGATTTTTTGTGCGAAGTTTTAAGTTGTGTCCGATTTGCTTCAAACTTATTTTCAAAGCTCGCAATAAGAACTTAATGAATACGTATTTCGACGATTTGGAAAATTCCACCCGCAACAGTGGTAAATTGGCGGAAAACGGTTGTATGAAAGTTTTTTGTTTACCATCCGATCGGCCCCACACTAATTTTCAAAGATCTATATTCAAATTCATTTGAGGGGTGTTTCACACTTCTTGAAAAATCCATCCCTCCTTGGTGCAAATGGGGGTCGAAGATTTGGTGGATGACGTTTTGTGTTCAAATTTATTTCCAAAGATCTATAAGAAAAATCATTAGAGACGTGTTTCACATTTCTCGCAAAATCTAAACTCCTTCGGTGGAAAATGCATTTTTAAGATTTTTTTGGTGAATTTTAAGAGTTTTCCGATTTGCATAAAAGTAGTTTGATTCCCGTCCGATCAGTTTTAAAATCATTTTCAAAGCTTTTTTGATTTTATAACATACGTGCCAGTTTGCATAAAAGTTGTTTGATTCCCGTCCGATCAGTTTCAAAATCATTTTCAAAGCTTTTTTGATTTTATAACATACGTGCCACGGGCAAGGCCGGGATAGACCCGCTAGTCTATATATAAAACTGTTTGTCCTCACTGACTGACTGACTGACGGACTGATTGGTGATCAACGCACAGCCCAAACCGTAAGAGCTAGGATGCTGAAATTTTCACTGTAGTTACCTTATGTGATGTAGGTGCACGTTAAGACGGAGTTTCGGGAAATTCCACTCGCAAGTGTGGAAAAATCGCGAAAAACGTTTGTATGTAACTTTTTTGTTTACCATCCGATCGGCCTCAAACTTATTTTCAAAGATCTTTGTTCAAATTCATTTGAGGGGTGTTTCACACTTTTAGGAACATCCGTTCCTCCTTGGTGGAAATGGGGGTCAAAGATTTGGTAGGTGACGTTTCGCGCTCAAATTCATTTCCAGAGATCTATAAGAAAAATCATTTGAGACGTGTTTCTCACTTTTCGCAGAATTCAAACTTCTTCGGGGGGAATGCGATTTAAAGATTTTTTGGGCGGCGTTTTAAGTTGTGTCCGATTTGCTTCAAACTTATTTTTAAAGCTCTTCATAAGAACTTAATAAGTACGTTTTTCAGCGATTTGGAAAATTCCACCCGCAACAGTAATAAATTGGCGGAAAAAGGTTGTATGAAAGTTTTTTGTTTACCATCCGATCGGCCCCAAATTCATGTTTAAATTCATTTAAGGGGTGTTTCACACTTTTTGAAAAATCCATTCCTCCTTGGTGGAAATGGAGGTCAAAGATTTGGTGGGTGACGTTTCGCACTCAAATTCATTTCCTGAGATTAGAAAAATCATTTGAGACGTGTTTCACACTTTTCGCAGAATTCAAACTTCTTCGTGGGGAATGCGATTTAAAGATTTTTTGTGCGAAGTTTTAAGTTGTGTCCGATTTGCTTCAAACTTATTTTCAAAGCTCGCAATAAGAACTTAATGAATACGTATTTCGACGATTTGGAAAATTCCACCCGTAACAGTGGTAAATTGGCGGAAAACGGTTGTATGAAAGTTTTTTGTTTACCATCCGATCGGCCCCACACTTATTTTTAAAGATCTATATTCAAATTCATTTGAGGGGTGTTTCACACTTCTTGAAAAATCCATCCCTCCTTGGTGCAAATGGGGGTCGAAGATTTGGTGGATGACGTTTTGTGTTCAAATTTATTTCCAAAGATCTATAAGAAAAATCATTAGAGACGTGTTTCACATTTCTCGCAAAATCTAAACTCCTTCGGTGGAAAATGCATTTTTAAGATTTTTTTGGTGAATTTTAAGAGTTTTCCGATTTGCATAAAAGTAGTTTGATTCCCGTCCGATCAGTTTTAAAATCATTTTCAAAGCTTTTTTGATTTTATAACATACGTGCCACGGGCAAGGCCGGGTTATACCCGCTAGTATATATATATATATGTTATAAAATCAATGTTTTCTAAAAGCTTTGAAAATGATTTTGAAACTGATCGGACGGGAATCAAACAAACTTAAAATTCACCAAAAAAAACTTTGAAATGCATTTTCCACCGAAGGAGGTTAGGTTTTTTCGAAAAATGTGAAACACTTCTCAAATGATTTTTCTTATAGATCTTTGGAAACGAATTTGAGCGCGAAACGTCACCCACCAAATTTTTGACCTCCATTTCCACCAAGGAGGAACGGATTTTTCGAAAAGTGTGAAACACCCCTCAAATGAATTTGAACAAAGATCTTTAAATATGAATTTGGGGCCGATCGGATGGTAAACAAAAAACTTTTATACAACCGTTTTCCGCCAATTTACCACTGTTGCGGGTGGAATTTTCCAAATCGCTGAAATACGTACTTATTAAGTTCTTATAAAGAGCTTTAAAAATAAGTTTGAAGCAAATCGGACACAACTTAAAACTTCGCCCAAAAAATCTTTAAATCGCATTCCCCCCGAAGAAGTTTGAATTCTGCGAAAAGTGTGAAACACGTCTCAAATGACTATTCTTATAGATCTCTGGAAATGAATTTGAGCGCGAAACGTCACCCACCAAATCTTTGACCTCCATTTCCACCAAGGAGGAACGGATTTTCCTAAAAGTGTGAAACACCCCTCAAATGAATTTAAACAAAGATCTTTGAAAATAAGTTTGAGGCCGATCGGATGGTAAACAAAAAAGTTACATACAAACGTTTTTCGCGATTTTTCCACACTTGCGGGTGGAATTTCCCGAAACTCCGTCTTAACGTGCACCTACATCACATAAGGTAGCTACAGTGAAAATTTCAGCTTCCTAGCTCTTACGGTTTGGGCTGTGCGTTGATCACCAATCAGTCCGTCAGTCAGTCAGTCAGTCAGTCAGGACAAACAGTTTTATATATAGAGATATATAGATATCTTAAATTTATATTTCTAAGTTATATTTCTAAAATATCAATAAAAACAACTTGGCTTGTACACTAAGATTGGCATGTAGGCTCTCGTATAGTACAGAAAGATAAGGAATTCACTATTAATTACATGAAAAACCCCAATTTGAAAGCCAGAGCCTAAGAGCTCCGGTATATGTACACATTTTAGTGACATATTTAATCAATTCAAATTTAACAACCATAGAAGTTATTCAACATATAACTTGTAAAGCAATCGGAAGTAAAGCAGCCTTGCCACTGCGTAAGCTGCATGTGTTTGTGTATACATACATATATTCATCTATAGTACCTGCATAAGCATTCTGGGATTCAAATTGGGCTATATTTTATGATATTAAAAATTCAAAGCATGTTCGTAAACTTGACAAAGGGGTACAGAGGATATTGTTGTCAAGCAATCCCGCCTACCCGTACTTTTGAATGTGTTATATTCAGTACTCGTACTGCGCGGGCAACAGGCGGACCTACATACCAAATTTTTAGTGTCTAGCTCTTATAGTGGGTTCTGAGATCCTTGCGTTCATTCATACGGACGGACAGACAGGCGGACATGGTTAGATCGACTCGGCTTGTGATGCTAATCAAGAATTTAGATACTTTATGGGATCGGAGATGCTTCCTTCTGCCTATTACATACATACATTTGCACAAATACATACATTATACCATTTTTACCCCATCAGATTCTTCTCATTATGTCTGACTGGACAAAGAAATACATAATAGAGCATTTGAATGTGTGTGCGTTTTGCTACCGTAGACACAAAAGTGTCTACAAAAACCGAAAGCAGCGCCAAGCCATTGAAGATAAATCTCTGGGTCGCGACAACCGCCGTGATCTATGTATGTACGACACAATAAATACATAACATATGTATATGTTTTTAGATCTCGGGGTTTTTTTTTTAAAAGCTATGCAGGGAGAATGAGTGGCACACTCTGCACATGAATACACACATATGTCTTTGGGCTGAAAAGAATTTAAAACCAACATACATATGTATATTATGAAAAAGCATCAGCCGCAACGACGCTGCGCGCTGAGCGTGATACGGCTTCATACTAATCGTTCGGCAAGTTATCGACTATCGAAATTTGTACAGCACGGGCACTTGTAGCACCTTCGTTCAAAATTTCAAGTCTCTAACTCTTATAGGTTCTACAAAAAGAAATGAAGTAGAACTGAATTATAAAAATGTAATACGGCCTCATAGTGCGCAAAGTTATATAAAATATTATACATAAGAAATTCATTTAAAATTAAACGAGAAGGAATGGCTATCTTCGGCACTACGAAGATTTAATACCCTTGCAGACCCAACCTTTTCATAATGCTCATACTGCTCTGCCCGTATCTAACAAGCACAGGGAAAATAGCTAATGACAGTTAATTTACCGAGTATGGTTAAGATGTCTTGAAAAACAAAGAGTTTTCCATACAACAACTTAATTTCGACCGATCGTTCCTATGACAGCTATATGATATAGTGGTGCGATTTTAATATGATTTTGCATATATATGAGGAGCACAGTAAAACAAATAAATGCCGAGTTTGGTCAAGATATCGTGAAAAACAAACAAATTTTCCATACAACAACTTAATTTTCGACCGATCGTTCCTATGGTAGCTCTATGATATAGTGGTCCGATCTTAATAGGATTTTGCATATATATGAGGAGCGTAGTTAAACTAATAAATGCCGCGTTTGATCAAGATATCTTGATAAACAAAAATGTTTTTCATACAAGAACCTACTTTTCGACCGATCATTCCTATGGCAGCTATATGATATAGTGGTCCGATCCAGCTGGTTTTAACATATGAACTGCGTGCAACAGAAAGAAGAACTTTTGCAAAGTTTCATAAAGATAGCTTTAAAACTGAGAGACTAGTTCGCATAGAAACAGACAGACGGACAGACGGTCAGACGGACATGGCTATATCGACTCGGCTATTGATACTGATCAAGAATATATATACTTTATGTGGTCGGAGATGTACCCTTCTATGCGTTACACATTTCACGACAAAATTATAATACCTTCTGCAAGGGTATAAAAATGAGGCTTAAAACTTCAAAATATAAGTCAGATTAGTATCCATGCCAAAAGCTGGTGAAATGGGATATGTGTTTTAGAGGGTAGAGCGCAATGCAACAACTTTTGAGAATAGTCATAGTAGGGTACGTAAAAAGGAAAGGGAACTTACACATACATATACCCCAACAGACAAAGTATTTCTGCTTTGCTTCTTTCGGTCGGCTCAGAGCCAAATTTATTTGAAAAGTAACCCTGTATAGTGTTATTTTGGCAAAATATTTACTCCATTGTATGTCAGAGTGCATGCACTAATATAAGGAGAAATAAGTAAGAGGTTCTAGTCGGGAGCTCCCGACTAGCGGATACCCTGAACCCTCTTATTCCAACAGGCGATAGGTATAAAATGAAAGATAATTGATATATATGTATATACTATTCTGGAAGCTACATGTCAAGTTTGGTGACTCTAGCTCTTATTATTTGCCGAAATTGCTCCAAAAACAGGATTTCGATATCGATTTTTATCGATTACTTGGAAACGGGGCAAATTATTGAATATCGGAAACTAACTCGACCTGCGCGGGGACTAGGGGGACCTACAGCTAAAATTTCAAGTTGCTAGCTCTTATAGGTTCTGAGATCCTTGCGTTCATACATACGGACAGACGGACGGACGGACAGACAGACAGACGGACATGGAGATAGATCGACTCGGCTGTTGATGCTGATCAAGAATATATATACTTTATGGGGTCGGAGATGCTCCCTTCTGCCTGTAACATACATTTGCACAAATACAATATACCCTGTTTACCCATTTTAAATGGGTTCAGGGTATAAAAAACACCTCGACAATCCGGCGAGCTAGATCCGAGCCTAGCAAGAGTGCCTAAGCTCGAACCTGGCTGTACGCAGGCCCTAACTTACTAAATATTACCAATTCTAGAGTGGTTTTAGAGTCACCAAATTGACATCTAACTGTGCGCTTAATATGCATATACGGCCCCCAAACAAGAGGGCAATTGTAATTAATTATTTGATATATATTGACTAAACTAACCAATTACGATGTTCGCTATCCCCTAACATATCTGCACCAAATCTGACTACTATACCATAGTGCTCCATAAGGAATAATCAGTACAAGGATATTTAATATTCGGCGAGCCGAATGTAGCCGTTCTTTCTTGCTTTAATGTGGGCGACTGTGTTATAAAATGTTTTAAGCTTATTTTAGCCGGACACTCTATTAAAATGTAATTATTCAATGCTAGGCCGTTTCCACTTCGCACATGACTAGCGGGCCCGCAGCCAAACCACCCACAATCCTCTTTCATCTTAGCACAATGTGAAGTCGTTTCATTTTGAGTTTTTTGCTGGGCCCGTGAATTAGCAAGGTAAGTATGTACTCATGAGTATGCCTATATAATCGTATGTCAGCCATACTATTAAGTATAAAAATCCCTTAAAATAATTACTGTTTTTAAACTCAGTTCGCGCCTGCCGTGCGAAGTCCTTATTTTTCTTGCATACCAATTTTTAGAGCGACCGTTACGTTGCTTTGGAATTTATGTTTGGTGTCGTAGCCGCTGTCGCAGCTCAAGTAAAATAATATATATAAAACAAAGAAAAAAACAGGCTGGCCTTTAGCCAGCCTCTAGCTACACATTAAATTAAATGATGTGAAAATAATGTTGGTGTTTTTCTGTTTCTCTGTTCACAAAGTGAAAAAGCGTATATTGGTTTTCGCAATGTCCGACCATCTCTTCGTGAAAATTAAATTTTTCACCACTTTTAAAGTAAGACTCTTGAAACTATACATATATAAAGTCGTCTACGTCGACAAAATATTAAAATGATGTGGCAACGCCTATTAGGAGGCAGGCAATCCAGTAAAAGCTATATATCCCATAGTTAAATATTTCAGATAGTATAAAGTATAAAAAGTAATACAACGTTCGATATTTTGTCAAGTAACAAGTTCAAATACAAAGATTTTTCCGATTGCATTAAGCTTATTATTATAGCATAAAAAGAGCATTGCGTAGTCGGCTGCAGTCGACAGACTCGTTTTCCCTGTTTTCGTTGTTATCTTTGTTGTTGTGGTTATCGAGGGAGCGCGTTAAAGCTGCAAATAATTTGAAATAAAGTGTAACCAAAGGCAAACGGCCAGCCACATAGAGAGCCCTCCATGGTGGGTAAGCATCTAGCAAAAACAACCACATTAATTATACGCACACTCACGTAAACACACAAGTGAGAACAAACACACACATGCATGCATAACCACTCTTTGGAGATGCCAGCCAGTGTAATTGTGAGAATTTTTCAGGCATTTAGTATTAAATTTATTTAAATTTATCTAAGCCAATGCGTTTGGAGCTGTTTCGCACTGTATTTATTAACAACAAATAATATAAATGACCTTGCTTAAAAATCACAAATTAGCACCTGACCGTGTAGGTTGGTTATGTATTTAAAAATATGTGACAATCGAATGAAATTTGTACATAGTATTCACGCTATCTTGAGAATTACATTTGAACACTAAAAAAACAGTTAAAACATTGCAGTCGGCCGAAACCGACTGCGTAGTACACTGTATATGTACATTGTAAATTAGGTTAAAGTGATAGCCAAAGGCAGTTTACGCTCGCCTCACGTTGGCCATTAGTGGCTGCGGTGTCGCAGTAAGCTGTTCCACATTTCGTTATCCCCTGAGCCCGAACTATTTAAGATCTGAGAATTAAGTTCCACTCCAAGGCACAGATAACATTTGAAATATGCTACTTTTGGGTCTTTGCTTAGGGTCTCATGACACTCTAAAGGCCGAAAAATATATACTGTTGAAAGAAATTATAATGGCAAATGAAATCGGCATGTCAAACTTTCGCTCAATCGAAAAACCGACATCAACTTCGGTAATAAGGGATGTGAAGCTTTTACCTCCCATAAGAGGGGTGAGATGACAAAACCTTGTGTATCGGCTCCAAGTGCTGTTCATATAGTAGCACTTTCAGTCTTAAACAACAAGGACCGTGCGACCCATTAACGTAGGTATACGTAATTCTTCTTCTATTTTCTTAACCACTTTCCATAATCTGAACAATCAATTGAAAACCTCATACTGAGTAAGACATAAGCGGCTTCAAAACTTAAAAATATATAAAATTAAACTCAGCAAAAACATCACGCAAATTTGTCAGGCAACCTTCCGGTTGACCGTGGGTCGCGCGCTTGGCGCTGTGAAATTTTCAGTTGAATGCTTTAATAGCACTCCGCCACACAAGCTCCAGGGACAATATGCAAAAAAGACAATGCGAATCACCAAGCATTATGCGCCTTCCTCTGGCCCTGCGGTCCACTGGTTGTAGGTTGATGGCCGTCGCCGACCGGACATTCGTGTCTAATTCCATGAGTTACCTGGGGCAGATTGCCACGTCATTAAAGCTTTGGGAATAAGTAAAGTATACGCATTTATATAGATAGATACACATACATATAAGCAGAAGAGAAATTTATTTGTTATATTCATGCTTGATGTGCTCTGTTTGCCAATAAGCAAACTAATTTAAATGCCCTTGCTTCTGCACAATACAATAATTATTTTAAAAACCTTTTAACATTTAAACAAGTTAGAGGTTCTACCTGCCCCGTTTCCAAGTAATCGACAAAGATCGATATCGAAATCCTGTTTTTTGAGCAATTTCGGCAATAATATGAGCTAGAGTCACCAAACTTGACAGGTAGCTTCTAGAATAGTATATATATATATGTCAAGTATCTTTCATTTTATACCTATCGCCACCTCCCGCTACCAAAGCAAAGCTATAAATCAAGTTAATTATCCAACTTGTATTGCCCATCAATTTAACCCACAATTTAAAGGCAATTGACTTTTTAAGGATACACAAATATTCTATTTTCATCTGCGACCCCATAAAGTATATATATTCTTGATCAGCATCAATAACCGAGTCGATCTATCTCCATGTCCGTCTGTCTGTCCGTTCGTCCGTCCGTCCGTCCGTATGTATGAACGCAAGGATCTCAGAGCCTATAAGAGCTAGAGTCTTGAAATTTTAGCTGTAGGTCCTCCTAGTGCCCGCGCAGATCGAGTTTGTTTCCGATATTCGATAACTTGTCCTTGTTGTTTCCAAGTAATCGATGAAAATCGATATCGAAATCCTGTTTTTTTGACCAAATTTGGTAAATAATAAGAGCTTGAGTCACCAAACTTGACATGTAGCTTCTAGAAAAGTATATATATATCAAGTATCTCTCATTTTATAGCTATCGCCACCTCCCCGCTACCACCAAAAAGCTATAAATCATGTTAGTAAGCCAACTTGTATAACCCACCAATTTCAGCCACAATTTATATGCAATTGACCTTTTGAGAATACACAAATATTTTATGGCACAATAAGATTTGCTGTCATTTCTTTAAGATCGGTTAAGAAACAAAAGTGTTGTGCGCACGTGTTAGAGCAAGCGCAAATGCCAAGAATTTCTGTGTGCATGTTCACACACACATTCATGCGCGTCTGCTTTGAATTCTATCAACAGCATTGCAATTGCGAGTGTATTGTTAACTGTGATGCTATTTTAATTGGTTATTTTCTCATTTAAACTCAATTATCGGTGTGGCTGTCTGTAGCGAGCTTGAACCCTACCGAGGAAATAATTTTTATTTTGCGAGTTCGAACCCTGCCAAAAAAAATTAATTTTTATTAATACTAAAGAAAACGAGCGCGAAGCGCGAGCTGCATGTGGTGTTGAATTAAGAGGGTTCAGGGTATGCCTTAGTCGGGAGCTCCCGACTAGAACCTCTTACTTGTTTTATATTTATTTATATACATATATATATATATATATATACTAGCGGGTATAACCCGGCCTTGCCCGTGGCACGTATGTTATAAAATCAATGTTTGCAAAAAGCTTTGAAAATGATTTTGAAACTGATCGGACGAGAATCAAACAACTTTTATGCGAATCGGACAAAACTTAAAATTCACCAAAAAAATCTTTGAAATGAATTTTCGCCCGAAGGAGTTTCAATTTTGCGAAAAATGTGAAACACGTCTCAAATGATTTTTCTTATAGATCTTTGGAAATAAATTTGAACACAAAACGTCATTCGACCCCCATTTGCACCAAGGAGGGATGGATTTTTCAAAAAGTTTAAAACACCCCTCAAATGAATATTTGAAAATGAGTTTGGGGCCGATCAGATGGTAAACAAAAAACTTTCTTACAACCGTTTTCCGCTAATTTACCACTGTTGCGGGTGGAATTTCCCAAATCGCTAAAATACGTATTTATTAAGTTCTTATGTAGAGCTTTGAAAATAAGATTACAACTTAAAACTTCGCACAAAAAATCTTTGAGTTCCATTCCACCCGAAAAAGTTTGGATTCTGCGAAAAGTGTGAAACTTGTCTCAAATGATTTTTCTTATAGATCTCTGGAAATGAATTTGAGCGCGAAACGTCACCCACCAAATCTTTGACCTCCATTTCCACCAAGGAGGAACGGATTTTTCGAAAAGTGTGAAACACCCCTCAAATGAATTTGATCAAAGATCTTTGAAAATAAGTTTAATGCCGTTCGGATGGTACCCAAAAAAGTTCCGTACAAACGTATTTCGCGATTTTTCAACACTTGCGGGTGGAATTTCCCGAAACCTCGCCTTAACGTGCACCTACATCACATAAGTTAACTACAGTGAACATTTCAGCTTCCTAGCTCTTACGGTTTGGGCTGTGCGTAGATCACTAATCAGTCAGTCAGTCAGTCAGGACAAACAGTTTTATATATAGAGATATATATGAAATATATGTATAGCGTGTTTTCCACGGCTATGGCCTGGCGAAGTTTTTCTGGCCTGTTTGCATTGAAAACGGTTAAGAGGTTATAATGTAAGTAAAAGGCAGAAAAACGTATCTCCAAAGAGTTTATACATATATTTTTGATAAGCATCGATATCGAAACCGGCTGAGGCATGTGTTTCTTTGCTTACGTCAGCTGGGTCGTCTGTATGAATTCACATATCCCTGAGACAATAAGAGCTAGAGTCTTGAAACTTGGAACGTAGGTCTTATTGCCAGTGCAGTTTAAGTTTATTTTTCCAATTACTTTGTTTCCGAACAATTGATGTGTATATTTTAATTTTAATACTAATTGAAAATGGGTAAAAAGGTTTTGTGTATGTAACAGGCGGATGGAAGTATTTCGGACCCCATAAAGCAAATATATATTCTTGATCAGCATCACAAGCCGAGTCGATCTAGCCATGTCTGTCCCCAAGTATGACCGCATCGATCTCAGTGCCCATAGGAGCTAGCGACTTAAAATTTTGAACGTAGGTCCTACTACGAGTTTGTTTCCGATCATCGACAACTTGTCCTGTTTCCAAGCAATCGAAGACCGATATGAAATTCCTGTTTTATCAAAAATATCTCTTGGAAATATCAAATATGACATGTATATCCCAGAATAGTATATGCAAATCAAGTGTCATCCATTTTATAGCTATCGCCTCCAGTTCAGTTTGTGGGAATTTATGCCATAGACAAAAGCGTCAACAGGTCATAATTAATCGCCGGGTCAACAGGTCATAATCAATCGCCGAATCGATCTAACGATACCCCTCTTTCTATCTGTTATAATAAATCGATCTCAAAGATTACAAAAGCTAGAAAACAGCCCGCCAAGATATTCCAATTCATCGAAGGCTCAATCCGTTTTCACGGAAAGATAAAGTATAGTATTTCAGACAGGGGTCTTGATTCTAGCTCGGTGCTTGTTAGAACTATGGACACTAAATATAGTTTGTGAGTTCCCAACTGCCTCGCACAAATCCAGCATATGCACTTTATGAATGTAATTTTCAAGCGCTATAAATTTCAAAATCGGATTTTTAACGCCTAAGTTGACTAAAAGGACATTTCGTTGAGTGTGGGTACATGTGCTCTTGAGTATATATGTAAATATGAAAAGATGACCTGCATTTGGTCATTACGTCAGCTCGGTGTTGGGTATATGTTATCTTCTAATCATCACTCCCAACTAAAGAACATTTACTTTTTTCCATATCTTTTTAGGGGGTATTCTATTCTTTTATTTTTTACGTAATGCACCGATAAATATGTCCCCTACCAATTCAAGCATACATATATTTTGTATACCCTTGAACAGTATATTATAATTTTGCCATGCAATGTGTAAGGCACAGAAGGAGACATCTGTGGCCCTATAAAATACACATATTTTGGATCAGCATGTTATTGCCGAGTTGATATACCATTGTTTGTCTCTCCGTCTGTTTGTGTTGGAATAATGAGTGTTGAAATAATATGTGAAATTTGGTTTCACAACACTGAGTTGTAAATAATAATTTAACAGCACTGAAATACACACAAACACTCAATCATATAAAAGTTACAGTGACCAAGTAGTCTTTTGTTATTTACATACAAATTTTCAGAAGCAAAAAAAAAGTCTAAGTTTTCCAACAACCTTTTGGTCTTTTTGAAAAAAGTGTATATGTGCGTGTGCATATCCAGCAACGCTTCATAAACATAAAACTCCTTTGTAGGTTTACAGTGACCCTGAAGAGGACAAATCTTCGCCGTGCATAAATAATTAAAAACAGCACACAAGAATTCTACGGGACAACGTTTTAAGAAAATAAAAGAAGAAAAACAATGCAAAAGGATAGCAAGTTAAAATATATTTCTCCTTTTAATGGAGAGAAGTATTCTATCTGGAAGTTTCGTTAAGAAGCTTTTTTAGCTGAGAGTGATATTTTACATGTTATTGAAAAAGAGAAACCAGAAGAGATACACGATAAATGGGCTAAGGCAAAGAGAGAAGCAAAAAAAATATCATAATTGAATTTCTTAGCGATTCATTTGTGTCATTTTCTGATGATGATAACTCTGCAAAGCAAATTTTAGAAAAGTTAGACTTAGTGTACGAGTGTAAAAGTTTAGCTTCGCAACTTTCCATACGGGAGCAGTTATTAACATTTAAATTAAATGGCGACACTCCACTTATTAGTCATTTTAATAGATTTGACGAAATGATAAATTAGTTAATAGCATCAGGAGCTTAAATTGAGGAGGTAGATAAAGTATCTCACTTACTTTTAACTTTACCTTTAACATATGATGGAGTTGTAACTGCAATGGAAACTTTGTCAATTGAAAACTTTTCCCTAGCTTTTGTCAAAAATCGCTTTCTTGATCACGAGATAGACTTAAGACTGCTAGTAAAGATACAAGCAGTACAATTTTGCAAGCTGTAGCTCCAAATGGCAAAAAGGATAATAAAACAAGACCATTTTGATTTAAATCAAAATTTAAGCCAAGGCACGTAAACAATTTTAGAACCAATATTCAATGCGATTTTTGCGGCAAAAATGGCTGATTGACTGATTGATTGACTGATTGACTGATTGACTGATAGACTGATAGACTGATAGACTGATAGACTGATAGACTGATAGACTGATAGACTGATAGACTGATAGACTGATAGACTGATAGACTGATAGACTGATAGACTGATAGACTGAAAGACTGATAGACTGATAGACTGATAGACTGATAGACTGATAGACTGATAGACTGATAGACTGATAGACTGATAGACTGATAGACTGATAGACTGACTGACTGACTGACTGACTGACTGACTGACTGACTGATTGACTGATTGACTGATTGACTGATTGGTGATCAACGCACAGCCCAAACCGTATCAGCTAGGAAGTTGAAATTTTCACTGTAGTTACCTTATGTGATGTAGGTACACGTTAAGACGGGGTTTCGGGAAATTCCACCCGCAAGTGTGGAAAAATCGCGAAAAACGTTTGTATGTAACTTTCTTGTTTACCATCCGATCGGCCTCAAACTTATTTTCAAAGATCGTTGTTCAAATTCATTTGAGGGGTGTTTCACACTTTTAGGAAAATCCATTCCTCCTTGGTGGAAATGGAGGTCAAAGATTTGGTGGGTGACGTTTTGCGCTTAAATTCATTTGCAGATCTCTGGAAGCAAAATCATTTGAGACGTGTTTCACACTTTTCGCAGAATTCAAACTTCTTCGGGGGGAATGCGATTTAAAGATTTTTTTGACGAAGTTTTAAGTTGTGTCCGATTTGCTTCAAACTTATTTTCAAAGCTCTACATAAGAGCTTAATAAATACGTATTTCAGCTATTTGGGAAATTCCACCCGCAACATCGCTCCCAAACTTATTTTCAAAGATCTTTGTTCAAATTCTTTTAAGGGGTGTTTCACACTTTTAGGAAAATCCGTTTCTCCTTGGTGGTAATGTAGGTCAAAGATTTGGTGGGTGACGTTCCGCGCTCAAATTCATTTCCAAAGATCTATATGAAAATTCATTTGAGACGTGTTTCTCACTTTTCGCAGAATTCAAACTTCTTCGGTAGAAATGCGATTACAAAATTTTTTGGGTGAAGTTTTATTTATTCCCGATTTGCTTGAAACTTATTTTCAAAGCTCTACGTAAGAATATAATGAATACGGCATTCCGCGATTTGGGTAATTCCAACCGCAGCAGTGGTAAATTGGCGGAAAACGTTTGTATGAAAGTTGTTTGTTAACCGTCCGATCAGTTTCAAAATCATTTTCAAAGCTTTTTGAGAACATTTATTTGATAACATACGTGCCACGGGCAAGGCCGGGTTGTACCCGCTAGTTGTTTAATAAGCCAAAACCAAAAATACTCACTTCAATATTTTGCTATCATATCTGCGAAGCCCCATAACTCCGCTCACTATATCATAAGGCTCTTTTAACGTATCTCTAATCAGAATACTACAAGAGTACTTCATCTCTGGCGTGAAAAAGACCTTATATCATAAATCTGACCGTATATCATAAATCTTAAGTAATCGAGAACAGGATTAAGAGCTATTAAACTGCGTCGCATAAAATGCTAAGTCCAAATCAATAGCAAAGTCCCAAGCCTCTACCCGTATCCATTATCATCTTAATTCATATTCCAAATCGTTTTACAGTAACAAGAACCACAGAATTGCTGTATTTGAATTTCCCTAAAGCACATTGGTCGACAGTTTTGGCATCAGGTGCGAATGGTCGCCAAATACTCTGAATGTCAATGATGCCACAGTCTTTGTCACAGTATTCCACGCTTCAACGAACTACAACGATGCGAATTTACGCCGCCCGTTATTCAATATTCACCTGGATATGCATGAGTGTTTGCAAAATATAAATTTGCTTATGTCTGTCTCACCCACTCATAATTGCTTCCCCGCTGGCTCTCTAGGCATTTTGATGCGGTTACTGCGGCATTGCCGACCAGGTCTTTATGTAACTACATTGAACATATGTCTAGTGAGTGTGTGCGTAAATGCATTAAACAAGTTTGATTGCAGCTTATCTATAAGTATTACAAACAGAATCTCTGCATGTTTGATATTTTTTGCATTCCTTCCAAAATATAGATAGATGACACAGGGTTTCCTAGCCAAATATAAGAATTTATAAGCAAATTCATCAGTAGCTTTGCATTTGCTTTTGCCTGCACCCAAAAACTTTAAGGTGTACCATCAACTTCACAAAAAATGAAAAGAAAAAACGAAACGTTAAAAAAATTATTTAAGTTTTCTACGCCCTTCCTCTTTTTGGGTCTCTTCCAGCACTGTCTCTGCCCCGCTGAAGTGTTGCACAAACATAGCAGCCAAATTTAATGAAAGTCAAAAAGGGTTGGCCACAGGTCGAAATTGTTGGTGGGCCGCATAAAGGCCCACTGAAGTGGAAGATGTTGGGGTCTTAGATGAACAATCAACATAAAAGTGAGTTGCCCGGTTTAAGCCAACCCTGACTGTCAAATGAATATATTCTAATTTTAGAATTCGAAATGAAGCTCAGCGTCAAATTAATTGAAAATATTTAACATTTTCTGCGGCTGCTGCCCGCCAAAGCATGCTTCAATAATTTTTTGTATTATTCATTTCTATCAAAATATTCGTTTGTAGTTTGGCGAGCTTTGATTTCGATGATGGTTCTGATTTGGATTTCGGTAACCGCAAGCACCCGAGTCTTGTTTTGATATTCTGGAAAATTCTCAGCATCGCTGCTCGAATGCGCTTTGATTGCAAGCTGCGTATCTTGGAGGGAGCAGCAGAAGTGCCCAAATTCCAGCTTTTGCATATGCAGGTTACCAGGCTGCCTTGATCCTCTGTGGCCTCTATGGTCAGACACATTTTGTGCCTAATTGGCATTTCACTTAATTAATTAATTAATTCCTAGCTTGTGATTTTAGCTTGCTAGCTGAGGCATTCGGAGGACTTAGCTTCAGATTTCTCGAAGGCATCCTTAGGCAACGCAGCATAAACAGTTAAGAAAAGCGCCCAGTTGGCTAACACGAAAATCATACTTATCTTAAATGCAAATACAACCCCTGACTTGATTTGATGTAATGTATTACATTTGTATTTTTATACCCTAAACCAATTGAAAATTGGTAAAAAGGGTATAAGGTATTTGTGCAAATGTACGTAACAGGCAGAAGGATGTATGTATATACAAATGTGCATACACATTACCGGACATACATATCCAAAAAAAAGCGCTAGAAAATAGCAAAGACGCCGCCGTCGCTTGCAAAAATACATATGATAGATACATATTTATGTATGCACATAAACTTATGTGTATTCTCTATGTAAATATATGTATGTATTATCTTTGTAAATCTATCATACATACGTATATATGCACTTACTTACTTACCCACTAAATAAGAAAGCAGGTGCTCCAAACGAAACTGCTTAAGAATCTTCCGAAGCCTGTGGTCCGGCAATGTCGCCTTTTTCCGCTTACATTTTTATACCCTGAACCCATTAAAAATTGGTAAACAGGGTATATTGTATTTGTGCAAACGTATGTAACAGGCAGAAGGAAGCATCTCCGACCCCATAAAGTATATATATTCTTGATCAGCATCAATAGCCGAGTCGATTAAGCCATGTCCGTCTGTCAGTCTGTCCGTTCGTCTGTCCGTATGTATGAACGCAAGGATCTCAGAACCTATAAGAGCTAGAGACTTGAAATTATTAGCTGTAGGTCCTCATAGTCCCCGCGCAGGTCGAGTTTGTTTCCAATATTCGATAACTTGCCCTGTTTCCAAGTAATCGATTAAAATCAATATCGAAATCCTGTTTTTTTAGCAATTTGGCTAATAATAGGAGCTGGAGTCACCGAACTTTACATGTAGCTTCTAGAATAGTATTTATATATCAAGTATCTTTCATTTTATACCTATCGCCTGTTGGAAGAAGAGGGTTCAGGGTATCCCCTAGTCGGGAACTCCCGACTAGAACCTTTAACTTGTTTCTTTTACATTGGTGTAGGTAATGTTTTTTGTGGTTACTATGGTTTTAAAAGTAACAGATTAATACCTGTAAGCCAGGTTTCGTTAACACAGTTTGTGTCTGAAACTAAAATAGCGCCGTCTGTTATAGTTTCAATTTTTTTCAGATATTTTTATACGACTTGTAAATTTTTTATTAAGGAGGTTTACAAAACAATTTGTGTCAAAATTAATGTGAGCGAAACTATTATAAATTTCTCTTTTGAAATATTTTCGATAAGATAAAATGTGTTATTACATTTAGCAATTTTGCCGTTTAAAAAAATGTTTCCATCTGTCTGGGTTATGGCTTTAGCTATACCACGACTAGACTTACAATTATAATTAATAGTATGGTATTTAATAAAAACTATGATTAAACCTTGGTATGAAACAATCGAAAAAGAGGAGATGTCTAATGGATCGATTGGAGTGATATTTAGTGTTTCGTGATTGAATATATTTAGCATGTCTTGTGTATTTAAAATTTTTGGTTTATTATTCCAGCAGATTCTGTAGGTCAAGTGAAAGCAACTTAAGTCGATATTTTTTCAAAAGTAATTCCTGATTAAGTTTAATATCTCTTAAAAGATTTTTGATTTTAGTGACTTCTTTGAAAATTGCAGAATTGATTTGATTTTGCTTATTATTGTTTTGAACAAGTTCATTGATTTTAGTTTGAATAGTTATCATGTCTTCATGCTCTGGTGTTCCTGTGATCCATTTAAAAATGGTACCTACTTCGTTGATACTACGTTTGGCAATTATGTGAGGTGTAAGTTGAGAAAGGAGTGTTTTGATTAAATTCAATTCCATGGTTACTTTCCAATCAATGGTATTGTTTTCGTTTTTAAAGAATTCAAATTTTTTTTCAAAAATATCGTTATAAAAATGCTTCGTATAAAAAAAGATTATCTGTATCCTCAAGTAGGACATAGTCATCATTTGAATAATTAATAATATCTGAACCGCAAAATGGCAATAAAACAGATAAAATATATAAATAAATGAATATAAATGTGCATTCTAAAAATACATAAAATAGGTTAGAATTTGATATTATCTTTATGAATAATACGATCCCTGTTGTTTATTTTAACTTTATTTCCTAAGTTTTCTTTAACTACTTGTTTTTTGAATCTAGGTGGAAAATTGTTTCTTTCGCCATGTTTTTTCTCATAAATTATTTCACCTACTTGGTAAATTTTTGTTGACCTCTTTTCGTTATGATACATTTTTGCTTGGGATGATTTTAGTTTATCCGACAAGTTTGGATGTTCTTTTTTGTTAAATAATATGTCACATGATTTTTGTTGCGTTGTTGATGGAATTGTATTGTTATATTCTTTAACTGCTCGGTATATGACTTCGGAATGATCCATTATATTGTATTCTTCTTGAATACAACGAGAAATTTTGTCTATTGTTGAATGAACTCTTTCTACCTAACCGTTGCTTAAACTGTGTCTGGGATCTGCGTAATAAATCGTGATATCTGACCGAGAAATTGATGAATTTAAATTGTGCTGACGAAAACGTAGGTTCGTTGTCCATCATTATGGATTAAACAAAAGGAAAAGTTTGGATAAGTTCCAACACCATGTTTTCCATATCTGATTTATTATTGATATCCTTTACCACTAAAAATTTAGAATATGCGTCTAAGCACATCATGAATGTTAATTTTTGATCATAAAATATGTCAATATGTAATTGTTCACCTTCTCTCTCCGGAATAAGGGCTTTAGAAATAGGAATTTGCTTAGGGTTTCTGTTATATTTATTTTTATTACAAATTTCGCAGTAGCGTATGTGTTGCATAAGACTTTTGTATAATGTTGGCCAATAATAGTATTTAAGAATTTGCTTAAGATTTTCATCCAAACGTCTGTGTGCACGAGGATGTTTTTCTTCTTTTATAATTTCTTGGTCGTTTTCGGTCGTTTTCTTGTAAATAAAAATGTATTGGTAAAAGTGTTTTTAGTGTGTTTTGAATTTCATATAGGTCTTCGAGACTGCAATGAATTCCTGTAGTTACGATTGGTTGAAGAAATTCTTTAAGTATGATTATTAAGTTTTGTACTGTGTCGTATTCTATAATATGTCTTGTTTTGTTGAATACTTCATATTTTTCATGAATTGTTATGTTGTTTTTAGAGACAAGTAATTGTTGTTTAAATTGGTTCAATGGTTTATGAGTTTCTTCAAGTACGTTTTTATAACTACTGTCGGCTGAATGGATAGTTTCATTGTCGGACGACGGTTCTTCTTCGGAAACGAGATTATCTTCATTGGAAATGTCATTGATCATTACCCTTGATAACGACTCAGCGACGACGTTCGTTGATCCTGGTTTGTAAAATATTTTAGGGGAAAATTCTTCTATAAAAGCATGCCATCTTTTCATTTTTGAATTAGGATTTCGTGCAGAAACTGCAAAAGAAAGTGGTTGATGGTCTGTTTGGATTTCTAAATTTGTAACACCATACAGGTAATTCCTAAGGTTTTTTAATGCCCATACTATGGCGTATAATTCCCTTTCGTTTGTGGCGTAATTTCTTTCTGTTTTTTTTTAAGGTTTTTGAAACAAAGGTGATTGGTTTGTTTTCCTGTGAAAGGACGGTGCCGGAAGAGTCCGTGGTGAGAACGAACTTTTTTGTATAGTCTGGTTGAGTTAGTTCAATTTTTGCAATTAAGTGTGATTTAAGATTTTCAAAAGCAGAGATAGCTTCTTCTTCTAAAGAAATTTCTGTTTTTTTAGACATATATTTTGAAACCATACCATTATGTCCCTGTAACAGTTTAGTGAGTGGTTTTGCTATAGTCGCCTAGTTTTTTACAAACTTTCTGTAATAGCCTGTTAAGCCATGAAAACCTCGTAATTCCCAAAAATTATTCGGAGGTGGGTATTTCATAATCGATTCTATTTGTTTAGGGTCGGTTTTATATATATATTTTGATACAATGTTTCCTAAAAATTCTATTTCTTTTCTAAAGAATTTTGATTTTTTGAAAGAAATTTTCATGTTTGCTTTAAATAGGATCTCAATGATTTCTTGTAAATCATCAAAAAGTTGTTTCGAATTATCTGAAAAAACTATAATATCGTCCATATAAATGTGACAAGTTTTTCCGATTTTTTCACGCAATATATTGTCCATTGCTCTCTGAAATATACTTGGTGGGTTCGCAAGCCCAAATGGCAAACGAATTAATTCGTATTTTCCATTGTTAATGGAAAAAGCTGTTTTTTCTATGTCTTCTTCTTTCATTAGAATCTGATGAAATCCAGATTCTAGATCGATTGTTGAAAAGAGTCGCGCTTTGCCTAGGTTAGACAAGATGACTGAAGGATCGGGCATTGGATACTTATCGGGGATTGTATCGTTATTTAATCTTTTGAAATCAATTACTAATCGATTTTTTTGTGTTCCATCTTCATTAAAACCTTTTTTTCCTACTACTCATACCGGGGCTTTATAAGGACTTCTACCGGGCCTTATTATATTTTCATTTAACATCCTATTTATTTCCTGACTAACAAACTTGTTAGTTGAATGAGGATATGGATATTGTTTACTTTAAATTGCGATAACAGAACATTTAAAAGTGAGCTCAACCCCAAAACAATCAAAAACAGTATAAAAGTGCCTAAAATAAAGAAAACCGTACAAATTAAAACTGCAAATGTGCCACTTGAACACAAGCAAAAATTGGGAGCTGTCATAGTCAGTGCTGCCAATAATAATACAGAGTTTCCTAAAAAAATAGCACTCAGCTTAAGAAATTGTCAGGCTGCCATGGCAAATGAAAACCTCAAAAACAACGACGTCCCTGCTGCCCATACATACAGCACACGCAGCAACACCTGCAACACCAACAACATCCCACCACCAACTAATTCCAAAGCCAACAACAATCAAGTGCAGGGGCTTTCAGCCGAGCTGAATTCGAAACCTCCACAGCACCTCCTCCCCAGCGCCGTCATTCCTGACATCGGCACGGATAACGCCATCACTAGTAACTGTAACCAAGATAACCTTCAGCTAGCTGACTTTGATCCAGTTACGATTCAAAGACAACTGCAGCCACGCAAACGCTAAGTTGCGAAGCAACTTTCTCCCCATGCTCAGCCCAAACATAAACGCATTACTAATAAAAAGTCATCAGCTAGTTCTTTCCCGTTGCTCTCGAAAGCAACAAGCAACAGATTCCATGCACTGAGTAGCGAATCAGACGATGAATCAGCAGACGAGGATAGCGAAGATATGGAAAATATGTCCGTCGACCACGCAGACTCGCTCTCAAATCTCCTGGACGAAATCAAACAGCGCACCCAAAATGGCTGCGTGCAGAACAACTCAGACGCAACCAGCGACTCGGAGCAGGAGGCCGACGTGGGCCCGGACACTTGTAATGTTAAAGCATGTGACAAAGCCACCTTGCACTCCAATCCCGGGCATAGTTGCCCTACTCCTAATACAGGAATCCCTGACCAAAATAGGCGACAACTTGCGAAACCCAAGCCTCCTCCAATTTCTCTTCCGAGAATCAGCAATTTACCCCTTCTACTGGATCTGCTCCAAAAAAACAACGTCGACTTGAACAAAGTCGAACCAAGAACTTCAGTAGGGGGTATAGCTCGGTTATATGCCCAAGATGCAGACACATTTAGAGCAGCTCAAAAACTACTCGAAGCTGCTAACATCGAATTCTACACGTACCAGCTCAAGGAGGAGCGGCCGTACAAAATAGTCATAAAAGGACTACACGACTCAACTTCACACGCCAAGATCCGCGACGATTTCAACGCTCTAGGGCACGAAGTTACACATATTCACTGCCCGGACAACTCAAAGAGAACGGACAAGCCAATCCACCTATTCTTTGTTAACCTAGCCCCTGGTGGCAATAAGGACCAAATTCATAACATACGCTATCTTGCCGGCCAGAGATACTTTATCGAGGAAGCCCGCAAAAAGCAATCTCTAACTCAGTGCAGCCGATGTCAGCAATTTGGCCACACAGCAAAATACTGCCGACAGAAGCACATCTGTGTCAAATGCGGGGAACAGCACAAATCCGGGGACTGCACACGGCCCGACTTGGTTCGAGCGACCTGTGCCAACTGCGACCTGGAACACCCAGCCAACTACAAGGGCTGTGAGGCCTATCAGAGTTTCGCCAAACGAAACCAACGCAAGCCATCGATCCTCAGCAGCACACAAGCAGCTCGACAACCACTTAGCCATCGCCATCAAGCAGTGGCAAGCTCTTCACGCCACTTTATTTATTTTTTTGTCTATTCTGATAATAAAAGGGAGTTCTCCCCCTCTTCCTCTAAAAAATGGTCTCCCTCAAGGTTATTAATACGCATGAGCTTCTTAGGTTGCAGAACCGAAGGTTGCGTAGAATTTCGATTTTGGGGATACGGATAAGGCGTATTTTGTAGTTGTATGAATTTGTCTACATCCATGGGCTCCGGTGGAGTTTGAGGAGTCTTGTTGCTTTGCGCAAAATTTTGGTTTTGTGGAACTTGATTGAACCTTAAGTGATTGTCAAACCTTTTAATAGTTTGGTTTGGGGTTTCAGCTCTCTTTTGCTGATTTTTTTGCCCTGGGTTTGGATTGTTACGATGTTGGGTGTTGGTAAGGTGATTGTAAGCGAAGTTGGCCCTTTGGTAATTCGCTTCGAGCTCCTGAGCTTTTGCCAAAGCATTAGGCAAATTTTCAGGTTTAAGGGAAAACAAAACTTCTGATAAAGAGCCGTTGAGGCCTGTGATACAAATTCTTAAGGCGTTGTCCCTGTTCTTCTTATTCATTTCAGTGATGATGCTGGCTTTATCGCCATATGTCATAATCGTTTCGTTTATCAAAAGGGCTAATTTTTTATTAACTAAATTGTAGTATTCAAGAACAGTTAGGTTACCCTGTCGTAAAATACTCAATTCCTGTTCTATTATGTAGATTGGCCGTCTATCACTGTAAGCGGAATCCAATCTTGTAAGTATAGCTTCAAAGTTAAGAACTGTACCGTGATTGGTCAAGGTATCATTAGCTTTACCTGTTATTTTGTTTCTTAAGATTGTTAAAGCTCCTACATACTTTCTGCTTCCTTCTTTATACATACGCATGGCGCAGCAAGCTGCTTTGCGCCAGCTAACATATGCATTAAAACTGCCTGAGAATTCTGGTATAGAATTGATGACTTCGAATGATTCATTTTAAATTCTTGTTAATTGTTGGAGGAGAGACTAATTTGCAGTTTTAATTCTGCAATTTGCTCTTGAAGTGCTCTAGTCTGAGTTGCTATCAGCTGAGCTACCAAATCAGCTGACAAGTTATTGTTAGCCATTTTTTAATTTTGAAAACCTTCAATTAAACTTTTTAATTGATTATCCAGTTTTTAACAATTATTACATAATATAATATTCTGACGAATGTTCTGGTATATAAAATTTACTTTTTATTACTACAACTTAAGTTTGTTTATAGAATAAAAATAAAGTATTGTCTGATGGCTCACGTAGAAACTCTTTCTTTATCGGTGATTATGAAGTCGTCCAAGTCTTCCTTCTGGTTTTAGGGTCAAGTCTTCCTTTTTCCTTCTGGGTTTATTTATTTCTTTTAACGTTGTTCTCATTCGGAGATCTCGGGTTGGTGAATTTTTCATAATTGGTAACATACGAAACGTTTTTATTTCAAGATTTTTTCATATATTGAAATTTTCGATTCTTTTTTAAGTATCCTTTTTGTTAGATGATTTTTTATAATTGGTCACATACAAATGTTTTTATTTAACGGTGTTTAGTCTTTATTTTTGCAAACACTTTGTGCTTTGTGTTTCCGTTTATCGGAACTTTTTTATACTCTATCGAGTTTTTCGAAACAGGGTATTGCCGTCTGTTGGAAATTTGTAATGTTTCATTTTAGAGACACGGTATTTCCTTTTATACGAAATTTTCAATGCTCTTTTGAGAACAATTCTGGATTTGTTTATCGGCACTTTGCTCACTCGCGAATCGCTAAGGATATTTTTTCTTATAATTATCCTTTTCTTGTCTTATCAAGCGCGAGCCCCACGTTGGGCGCCAATTAACCAATTAGTATCGTTTAATTGGAAAAAAAAGTATTTTTATTGTGGGAGGCTAGAAGCTTCCGATTTATTTGTATCCAAAATTAGAACTAAAGTACAATTATGAACTTATGCTGCAAGTCAGCTATGTTTATGATAAAGCTTATTTTCTTAAAGCTCCAAAGCTCGCGGTGATCTTATGCTGCGAGTCAGCTGTGTTTATGCTTATTTCCTTAGAGTTCGAAAGCTCGCGAGGGCGGTTTCCGTAAGCCAAAAGTTTGGAGTTATGTTTACATTAGGAATTGCGCACGAGAAGCTGGGTCTTTAGTTTACGTTTAGGCAATTTGCATGAGAATCTGAATCGTTAGTTTACGTTATGAATTGCGCATGAGAATCCAGATCTTTACGTTAAATGGTTGCGCTGTTATGATTATGTTAGAGCCGAGAGTCTGGATTTTTATGTTAGCAAAGCCGCAGCTTCGCGTTAAGTGGACGTAATGATTAAAACGGGTCTAATGAGTGTGAAAGGGCTAAGTAATTGGAATAGAAACTTATTCCAAAATATTG
The DNA here is from genome assembly GCF_035044405.1 of Drosophila montana. NCBI lineage: Eukaryota > Metazoa > Arthropoda > Insecta > Diptera > Drosophilidae > Drosophila > Drosophila montana. The sequence goes on along the minus strand of NW_026996670.1, from coordinate 55,949 downwards.
TTTATGTTTTAAATAAGAATTGCTTTGCGGGCTGGGTGATAGCTTACATGTACACACACACATTCATGCGCGTCTGCTTTGAATTCTATCATGAACATTGCAATTGCGATTGTATTGTTTTCTGTGCTGCTATTTTAATTCGTTTTTTCTAACCAAGACTTAGTTATTGGTGTGGCTATTTAGTAGAGGCGTCGGAAAATGGCGCGGTCAGTTACGAGTTCGAACCCTGCCAAAGAAACTTTATGGGGTCGGAGATGTTCCTTCTGCCTGTTACATACATTTGCACAAGAACATTATACCCTTTTTACCCATTTTCAATGGATAATGCAAATAAATTTTTTTTTATGTTTGTGCATAGGTAATATAAATATGATTTAAATGTTTTTTTAAATGATAGATTTTAAATATAATCTTTTTGCCCTTTAGTTTAAGTTCTAATCATATTGAATATGCCATTTAAGTATGTGTTTCTTTAAATCAAAGTGGTTTGTATAAAAATTTACTATGAAAATATTTAAAAAGGGGCATTTTTAAATTAAATATGGTCATATTTAATTTCGCGTTGCATTTATTTTCTCTCTTTAGAGATATACAAGGGTTTCCAAATTTCCCAAATAGGTATAAGATAGGGTCGTTCTTTCAGGTTGAAAGTTAGGGCGGAGCAGTCCCCCACACATTACATCCAAGCTGGCGTCCCGCAAGGTAGTGTACTAGGGCCACTTCTATTTTCGCTCTTCTCCGCAGACATGCCTACTCCAGACGCCCATGCCCTCGGTCTGCCTTCGCGCTCACTTCTAATGGCCTCAAATGCCGACGACGTCTGCGCAATGGTCAGCGCCAGGTCCCCAGTTGTTGCTGCAAATGCTGCGCAGGACTATCTGGACCTCCTTAGCAGCTGGGCTCGACGCTGGAACGTCAAACTAAGCCCTGCTAAAAGCACCACCGTGTGCTTCACAATTAGAAGAGGAGTACTGAAAGAGCTGAGGTTAAACGGACTAACGCTTACCCAAGAAAGTGAAACAAAATACCTGGGCGTCACCCTTGACAAGCGCCTCACTTTCGCCAGCCACATTAAAGGAGCTGTGCAACGCTGTCGAAATAAGCTGACCAAGTTAAATTGGCTCCTCAACCCCCGCAGCAAACTTTCCCTTGGATGTAAACGGCTTGTTTATTTACAAACTGTGGCACCCATCTGGCGATATGCCATACACATCTGGGGCTTGGCTGCTCCATCCAACAGAAAAAGAGTTCAATCTCTCCAAAACAAAACTCTGCGCAGGATGGCAGGAGCCCCATTTTACGTGCGCAACAGCGTTCTACACAGAGACCTGAGGATCCCCTGGCTGAGGATCCCAATAGGCTCGCCAGCAACCTTCAAGGTGCCCATCCCATCAGGAGGTTAAGGAGGAGAACATTTGCCCACATTCTACCCACCCAACTCCACCAACAAAGCCCACCCATCCGCAGGGCTACGCGGCAATAATACAGACAAGATAGATATTAGATACATAAAATAGAATAACGAAACAAGTTTTTAAATTGTAAAAACATGGCGAAATTAACAAAAGACATCAAATGGTGCATAAGGCAAAAGAGTCCTTACAAACCACTTATTTAATAAAAAAAAAAAACAAAAAAAAAATGTATAAGATAAAAACATTTCATTGTATCTTAAAATTAATAAAAATATAAGTGCATTTTACATAAGCGTTTTTGTTCGTTTGAATACAATGCCTTAAGCCGATAAAAGTAATTTAATTTAGAATGTTGTTGGCAAGGGTAAAAATGGAAAAAAAGACAGACCAGCTATCTTCGGCATGACGAAGTTTAAATATCCTTGTAGACATATGGCTTACCGGTATGCTGAACAGTTAGCTTAAAACGAGATTGACGGGCTATCTTCGGCACACCGAAGATTTACTACCCTTGCAGACCTTATCTTTTCAAAATGCTCATAGTGGTTTGCCCGTATCTAAGAAGCACAGGAAAAGTAGTTAATGCCGAGTATGGTTAAGATATCTTGAAAAGCAAAAAAGTTTTCCATCCAAATTAATGTATATATAGTAGTTCGATGTTGATAGGATTTCGCATATATATGAGAAGCATAGTAGAACTAATAAATGCCGAGTTTGGTCAAGATATCTTGATAAACAAAAATGTTTTTCATACAAGAACATACTTTTCGACCGATCGTTCCTATGACAGCTATATGATATAGTGGTCCGATCCAGCTGGATTTGACATATGTATGTACTGCGTGCAACAGAAAGAGTCACTTCTGCAAAGTTTCATAAAGATAGCTTTAATACTGAGAGACTAGTTCGCATAGAAACAGACAGACGGACAGCCGGACAGACGGACATGGCTATATCGACTCGGCTGTTGATACTGATCAAGAATATATATACTTTATGTGGTCGAAGATGTCTTCTTCTATGCGTTATCCATTTCACGACAAAATTATAATACCCTCTGCAAGGGTATAGAAAAATTTAAAAAATACATAGGCCCGTTTCTCGACCAATTATCTCTATGAGATATAATGTGATGTCAAGAGGGAATTGATAATAGGAGCATAGTAAAACTTATAAACGCCGTGTTTGGTAAAGATATCCTGATACACGAAAGAAGTGTTTATATAAGAAGTTATAATATTATACGATTATTCCGACACATGTACTGCCTACAACCGAAAGGCGGACCTATGCGGACCCAGTTTGCATAGAAACAAGCTGACGGACATGTCTAATGCGAATCGGCTGTTAATACTGAGTACGAAGAGACTTATATAATTTATGGGCCGGGAAATGTCTTTACCTATGTGTTCCGCATTCCATGACAAAACTATTATACCCCCTACGAGGGCATAAAAAGGCCTGAGATATAAAAGAATGTTATGGAATCAAATTAAAATACTGCAAAGAGCGGAAAATTATAACAAACAGCAACTGGCAAAAATAAACTGGCAGTGCAAAATGCTACGGGCATAAGGGAAATTGAAGCAGAACAGATAGAAAGAAAACATTCGCACACATATTCAGACAAACATACATATATACACACATACATACATTCACTGGGGATATGCAAAGCGTTAAACGATGACAGACTGACGGCTTGTTGCAGAGACTGCGGCAATGCACTATGAGGACTTTTTTGTTGGTTTTTATGACAAACATTCATTTTAAACAAGTAAGAGTGGTTGATGCGAAAATACCCAGCTAGGAAATACCCTGATACAACAATCATTGATAAAAACAATCTGGGAAACAATATAGGAAACACGATCATGTTAGCTTCGGCATTTCTTCTCCGTTGATCGACAAACAATACGCGTCCTTACTTAGTTTATGGTTAAAAGTAAGCTAGCAATTTAAAAAAAAGATATCAAAAAGATAACAGGCCCCTCTGCTAGACTCGAGCCCGCACCACTATAAGCCGATCGAACTACTTGCCAGCGCCTCATACCCTACGGCCGTACTGACTCTTTATTTGCGGAAACTGAATTAAAATGGGAGCATACACATAGCACAGCATACAATACAATCGTCAAAACTTTTTGTACCCTGAACCCATTAAAAATGGGTAAACAGGGTATATTGTACTTGTGCAAATGTATGTAACAGGCAGAAGGAAGCATCTCCGACCCCATAAAGTATATATATTCTTGATCAGCATCAATAGCCGAGTCGATCTAGCCATGTCCGTCTGTCTGTCTGTCCGTCCGTCTGTCCGTATGTATGAACGCAAGGATATCAGAACCTATAAGAGCCAGAGAATTGAAATTTTAGCTGTAGGTTATCCTAATGCCCGCGCAGATCGAGTTTGTTTCCGATATTCGATAACTTGTCCCGTTTCCAAGTAATCGATAAAAATCGATATCGAAATCTGGTTTTTTGAGAAAGAAGAGGGTTCAGGGTATCCCCTAGTCGGGAGCTCCGACTAGAACCTCTTGTTTTATTCTCAAAAAGTCCAAAGCCTTAAAATTGTCGACTAAAATTATTGTGTAGTTCCAATTGAAGTTTTTATTTTTTTGGTTGTGCCGAATGAAGGGCGGTATCCAAAAACTTAATTACGCGTGAATTCTACGAAATCGATATTGCTTGAAAACAGGGCAGTTGTCGATGAGTTGAAATAAACTTGTAGTGCGGCGGCACTTGGAGGATCTCCTTTCAAAATTTCAAGTTTCTAGATTATGTATATCGACGCATACATACATACCGGCAGACAGACGAACGGACGAAAAGCCAAATATGACTAGATAGACTTAGCTCGCCATCCTGATAGATATAAATAATGGGGTCGGAGATGTGTCCTTCTGCTTTTCACATACATTTGCAAAAAAACATGTTGCCTCATTCCAATGATTTCAGGGTATACAAATTCTTAAAATAATAAACTTTTCGATAAAAAACATAACAAATGCGTCATCAATCTGGAACATAACAAGCTGATTATGTTAACATAACACTAAGACGTTTAGATAACATCAAGTAAACTTATCCGTTGCCTACATATGTTGTGTTTGGCTTAGCGGACAATTTCTAAGTAATATAAAACTGTTTAAAGAGCTTAGTTTATTCTTTGTAAAATAAAATTGAAAGTGGCGCTGCTATTCCAGACATATATAATAAAAAAAAAAAAAAATTGTTTAGCTTAAAGTTTTGAATTTGTTACAAAAAGTGTAAATTTTTCCCATAGTAAAGTGACCGACTGCGTTGCATTATTAAACTAGAAAGGTAAATTGAGTTGAGAGGGCCCGACAAAGAGATACCCCGTTCCCAGTTTCAAATAACGGCAACTGGCGTTCTAACCAAAAATAGATACAAAAAACGCATGACACATCTCTTTGATATCCGTGTTGATTGCAAAATCATTGTTAACTTATTAGTATGCTAATGAAGAACTATATATGTATATATCATTCTAAAGCTCTTCGGTACATATGGAGCTAAAATCAACACGATATGTATGTATCTGTCCATTAAATATAGCCCATTTAGCCACATAAATGTATACAGGGTATACATAATCACAGAAAGTACCAGAGCAGGGGTATGGGAATAACGCCGTGGTCGACGAAAACAACAACGAGTTATGAAACATGCAGGACACACTGGATAAAAGGCGACCGCGAACTCATTGACAGCATCTTGCAAACGGATTAAGGGCAAACTCATTAAAATTATGTTGGTCCATGCATTATACACAATTCAATGCTGCCAACTTGGCGACTCGTCCTGTTCCCCGCTTATTGCCTTGTAAGGTACTCCTTTGGCTTAGCTGATTTTGCAGTGAATGCTTCTTTTGTTCAGTATTAAATACATTTCTGAATTACAAACAGCAGCAACGCGGATTTTTAAGCGCGCTGCAACGCTTGTCAAATTTAACTAGTTTTGAGTTCTTCATATTTACTAAAATTAAGAGTCTCATTTATTGCAATATCAAAAACATATTATCAATAGTTAAGGGAGAATATATTATTAATAAATAGTCGGGAGTGCCCGACTAGGGAATACTCAGAACATGGGTAAAGCGGTATGCTAGCATTATTACAAATATATCTAAAGAAAAAAAACAGGTCCCTTCATATCCATTTTTATCGATTGCTTGGAAATGGGAAAAGTTTTCAATGGCACTAGGATGCCCTACTTTCCATTTCAAGTCTCTAGCTCTTATAGGTTCTGAGATGACGCGTTCACACATATGGACGGGCATGTCTAGATCGACTCGACTATTGATGCTGATAAATATAACTACTTTATAGGGTCAATTCAGCTTTTTTCTGCCTTTGACATACATTTGCACAAAACCAGAATAACATTTCTGGGTCTAAAAACAGCTGCGAAATACTTATTTCCAAATCACCGGAAAAATTACAACATAATGCCATTACGTTCTGTTTTCAATCAAATAGCGACTAACAGACTGTAACTGTCTCCTTTTGAATGAGCGAACCAAAGAAAACTATGTACAAGTAGAAAGCGACTTCTTAAGACAGCATATTAAGAAAAGAAAGAAAGAAGCACAAGTCCTCAGCCATTGTCTCTGGTCTAGGAGATTCTCGTTTTGCCACAGAAGGAAATACGGTCACTATTACGATACAGTCTCAAGTCTCTGAATACTCAACATGCCTCACAGCTCTGGTAGCGCCTAACATAACTGATAGTCAACCGAATATCAACACTACGAATTGGATAAAACTTGCAGATCCGTCTTACTTTAAACCTCAACGCGTGGACTTGCGCTTGGAGCTAGCCTGTTTTACGAGCTACTCAGCGTAGGCCAGATAAAGTTTCTCCCAGGGCTACCATGTCTTCAGAAAACACGGCTTGGTTGGGTAGTTTCTGGAAGCGGACCGCGTTTGTGTGGTTCCACGTTGATTGGGAAGCATACTGCGGGCAAACTGGAGTCAAGTTCTTAAGAAGAATAAAAACATGCTGTTGAATTGGTGCGACGATTTTGGGAAATAGACGCCTGCTTGAAAATTACACCTACCACTTCAAAGGAAGAAACTAATTGTGAAGAGCATTTCTTAATGACTCATATCAGATTGCCTAGTGGCCAATGCTCAGTTCGTTTACCCTCCAACATAACTTTCGTCGGTAACTGACATTAGAACGCAAACTACAAAATCGTCCAGACCTGAAGATTCACTATTCATATTTCCTAAAGGAATACTTGGATCTGGGTCATATGTCGCTCCAGAGTCTAGAAAGTGGTGATCAAATAATGCTGCTGTACTGGAAGGGATACCCGAAGAGAACAGAGAATCTTCTTCAAAGTTTGACATCACCAAAACTCTTGGACTCGCTTGGGACTCAGCGTCGGATCAGTTGCTGTTTTCGTTCTCTTCCATTAAGCAGAGATCCAAACCATCTTAAGGATCAATTCTCTCGACTATAGCTCGCTTGTATGACCCGCTTGGACTTATAGGGCCGGTAATCGCTAAGGCTTAAATTTTCTTGCAGCAGATCTGGAAGGAGAAGCTTGATTGGGCCGAGAGCCTGCCATCATCACTAGCAACATCTTGGCATGATCTTTGGTGCTGTTTTGAGAAAGCACAGTTTCTTAAATTTCCTCGTCTCGTGTCAATACCTGTAGCAGAGTTAGAAGTTCACGGTATCTGCGACGCCAGCATCGAAGCATATGGGACCTGTGACTACGTCAATTCTCGACGACCATCAGCCAGTTGTCAGCTGTTGTGTTCCAAAGCTAGAGCTCTAAGGCGCCGTCTTATTATCTAATCTCATGCGTGAGATATCTAAAGTGGAACTCTTTGATGGAAAATTCTACTGCTGGTCGGATTCTTCTGTATGCCTTTCCTGGATAAAGACCGAGCCTTCCAAGCTCAATGTGTTTGTAGCTAATCGTGATACAGCAGTTCAAGAGCTAACTAATGGCATGGAATGGCGCTACGTTCCTACTTCACTCAACCCGGCAGATATACTCTCGAGAGGATCTACACCCAGTGAATTAAATCAAGCGTCACTGTGGTTCAACGGCCCAGAATTTCTATGAGGAAACAAATTGGACTGGCCTGCTTCTTGCTTGCCAGAAAAGCCAGAACTCGAACTAAGAAAAAAGGTCCTTATTGCGTCAACTCCCTTCGTTGATATATCTGCCACTTGTAAATATGTACGTCAACTCATTTGATACAATGCAGCGTATATTCGCATATGTTCATTAATTCATACACAGAAGCAGGCATCCTGGACTAACAGTGTGTGATATACAACATGGGACCCAGCTCTTACTGAGGCTCGTCCAGAGAGCACACCTGTGGGAAGAGATTAAATCACTGCGGTCGAGAAGAGTTGTTAAGCCATCCAGTTGTATCGCATCACTTAACCCTTCTTTGGATGAGTGCGGCATTCTTAGAGTTGATGGACGCTTTAAAAACTCTTCATCACATATTCACTCATCCCAAGGTTTCACAATCGGGACATACACGCTGGTCGACGGGCACTTCTTGCTCATATCCGGTTGCAGTATTGGCCGATTGGTGGAAGGAAGACCGTATCCAAGGTTGTTGGAAAATGTGTGAAATGCTTTCGTGCCAAGCCTCGATTAGTAGAGCATGTAATGGCTGATCTTTCCAAAGATCTTTTGACTGCTTCTCGAGCCTTTGAAGTCTCTGGCGTTGACTATTGTGGACCATTTTTCTATAAGCCTGACCAACAAAATAAAGCTCCAGTCAAATGTTACATGGCTGTCTTCGTCTGCTTCGCGACTAAAGCAGTTCACCTGGAGCTGGTCAAGGATCTGTCGACGGCTTCATTCTGGAATGCGCTCAAGATGTTTATATCGACTCAGATATGGTCGGATAACGCTACCAACTTTGTCGGCGCCAAGAACGAGCTTCTGGACCTCAAGCGTCTATTCATCAGTCACAATCATATTGACTCAGTGCACAAGTTTTGCATGGCTGACTCCATTGATTGGAAATTTATTCCGCCTCGTTCGCTTTGGCGGCCTTTGGAAAGCAGCAGTGAAGACAGCTAATCATAATTTTTATCGTGCTGTTGGCTCTTGTGTTCTCAACTTCGAAGAGCTTCGCACCCTAGTCTGCATAGCATCGATAGTTAACTCCAGGCTCGTTTCCTCTTTCAGAAGATCCAGCAGACCTAGATGTGCTCATTCCAGCTCATTTCTTGATTGGTGGACCCAGCTCATCGTTCGTTGAGCCTGATGTGACGCACCTTCAATTCAATCGTGTGGATGGCTGGCAATGCGTAACATACCTCCAACAACTGTTTTGGTCCCGCTGGCGTGAAGAATATTTAACGCTGCTTCAGCACCTCCAAATGGCGTACTCCGAAATCAGGCATATGCGTCAACGACTTAGTCCTCGTAAAGAATGAAAATCTGCCGCCTCTAAGGTGGCCACTGGCGCGAATTACGGAGCTAATCGTAGGAAAGAATGGAGTCGCTCGCGTAGCCATTATGCGCACCGCAACAGGAGAGAAAAGGAGAGTCAAGAACTCAGTTGAAAGCCCATGCCTTCCAACGTGGGGAGAACGTCTGGCTACGCAGCCAATACAGCTGGAGCGATTTCTCAACTGATAAGAGCAGCATCTTGATCTTATCTTATAATACTTACTCTGCGAAGCAACTGTTTAAAGTTCGCTCTTTAAATTACATTTATATTAAGCTGACGCTCTTCGCTGTAACGATCATTTTATTGCCCTTGAATTAATTTATGCTAGGCCTCGATGCTGCGTGTCGAGTTAGTTAAGTTCATTCGCTTCGTGCATTACACATCGGTTCACATCGGCCTCTTGTATTTCTCAAAATTATAAATAATCAATTGTCGCTTCGCTGCAATCGGCACGTACCTATTCCGGTTTGCTTGCCTTTTAAACTCTTTGTAAACTCTAAAAATTAATAATAAGCCCAGACCAATTCGGGTCTGCCTGCTTTTGTAACTTATAACAAATACACAAACAAATTGACACACAAGAAAAAAATAAGTTAAATTATTTCTATTTGTCAAAGCTATTGAAAAAGCTCGATAGCGCAACAATTATTATTATTATTATTATTAGTATGCTCCTTCCATATGAGCCAAATAATATCAGCATAGGACCAACATTAATTTTACAAGGGTAGTTAAGCTTCGGCGAGCCGAGGATAGCTATTCTGTTGTATCATTTATTAAGATGCAAGCCCTTGGCTTAGTATCCCGGATCCCGGAACGAACACCACGCTAATATCTCACATCCCAAATATTTCGCGACAAGACATTGAAATTAACGTTGATTTTTAATTTAAAAAAACTCGACTCAAATTTATTCGGTGGGTGCAACCCAAGATACAGTCCAGTAAACTGTGTAAAGTAAAATAAAATAACTTCAAAATTTCTTTGTAAAAAAATTACCTTTCTTTTTGGTTGGTTTTCGGTTTTGCGGCCAACAACTATATTAAACAAGAACGAGAAAGAAGTGCTATCTTCGGCACACCGAAGATTTAATACCCTTGCAGACCCAACCTTTTCAAAATGCTCATAGTGCTTTGCCCGTATCTAAGAAGCACAGGGAAAAGAGTTAATGCCGAGTATGGTTAAGATATCTTGAAAAACAAAACAGGTTTCCATACAACAACTTAATTTTCGACCGATCGTTCCTATGGCAGCTATATGATATAGTTGCCCGATGTGAATAAGATTTTGCATAAGTGGAGGGAGCATAGTAAAACTAATAAATGCCGAGTTTGGTCAAGATATCTTGAAAAACAAAAAAATTCCATACAACAGCATAATTTTCGACTGATCGTTCCTATGGCAGCTATATGATATAGTTGTCCGATCTTAATAGAATTTTGCATATATATGGGGACCGTAGTAAAACTAATAAATACCGAGTTTGGTTAAGATATCTTGAAACACATAAAAATTTTCTATACAAAAACTTAATTTTCGACCGATCTTTCCTATGGCAGCTATATGATATAGTGGTCCGATCTTAATAGGATTTCGCATATATATGGGGAGCCTAGTAAAACTAATAAATACCGAGTTTGGTCAAGATATCTTGAAAAACATAAAAATGTTCCATACAAAAACTTAATTTTCGACCGATCGTTCCTATGGCAGCTATATGATATAGTTGCCCGATCTTAATAGGATTTTGCATATATATGGGGAGCGTAGTAAAACTAATAAATACAAAGTTTAGTCAAGATAACTTTATAAACAAAAATGTTTTTCATACAAGAACCTACATTTCGACCGATCGTTCCTATGGCAGCTATATGATATAGTGGTCCGATCCAGCTGGTTTTGACATATGAGCTGCGTGCAACAGAAAGAGGGAATTCTGCAAAGTTTCATAAAGATAGCTTTAAAACTGAGAGACTAGTTCGCATAGAAACAGACAGACGGACAGACGGACAGACGGACATGGCTATATCAACTCGGCTGTTGATACTGATCAAGAATATATATACTTTATGGGGTCGGAGATGTCTCCTTCTATGCGTTACACATTTCACGACAAAATTATAATACCCTCTGCAAGGGTATAAAAAGTACTCTAGTAGGCCCGAATAGGAGGAACTCCCAACTTTTTTCGACCGAACCCAGAATCACCTCGCTTTGCGATCGTCTGCTCCAGCTTCTACCAAGAAGCACACTTATTTAACTACTTTACCCAAGAAGAATATAGAGGCATTATTTAAGACATGAAAAAATAAATTCCAACTGCCCGGTACATGCTTCCCAACAACTAAACAACCCTATTTCCATCGTCTCATGCCTTAATACCATTCCATTTGTATGGACAGACGCACATATCTATATCGACTCGATAATTGATGTTGACCAAGAATGTATATTGATTCAGGGTATAAACAGTATGCTAGTTGCCCATCCTAAAATATAGATAGCAAAATATAGATTTTCCCTAACATTTACTAAATTAATTTTACCTAATTATTGAGAATGATTCCCTCTTGTGTGTTCCGCTTGTGACCTCAGTAATTAGTAACATTTACAGAGACTGTTTAAAGTGACTGATGTTATGGCTTGATATTTATTCTGAGTAATATATGCTCTTGCAATTAATCAATTGCTTATGACCAAAACGAGGTCATCGTTGAACCCATCAACATATTTCCGTTAAATAGCCAAGGAGTGGCATAAAAGTGTGGTGTGAAGAAGGGGGTATGGGAATACATAATCAAAGTTCAACATTGGGCTCAAAAAATAAAGTTACTGCAAAGTAAATCAAAAGCAATACACTCAAAAATCATTGACAAAAATGAAAGTCAACCAACCGCAAATCCCTTAACACATTTGTCAACACTTCGTCATTGTCACCACACCGAAGGGGCTACACAGAATGCCGGATTTTCGAATGTTGGTATACAGATTCATGGAATGTGTGCTGGAGATTTGGCCAACATTTAATACAGTTGACTGGCCTATGCCCTGTTCTATTTGGTCGTCGAGCAGTTTGGCTGTTTATTTCTTGCCCTTTGTGTCTACCCCCAACAAGAATTACAAACGAGAAAGAAGTGCTATCTTCGGCACACCGAAGATTTAATACCCTTGCAGACCCAACCTTTTCAAAATGCTTATAGTGCTTTGCCCGTATCTAAGAAGCACAGGGAAAATAGTTAATGCCGAGTATGGTTAAGATATCATGAAAAACAAAACAGGTTTCCGTACAACAACTTCATTTTCGACCGATCGTTCCTATGGCAGCTATATGATATAGTAGCCCGATGTGAATAAGATTTTGCATAAGTGGAGGGAGCATAGTAAAACTAATAAATGCCGAGTTTGGTCAAGATATCTTGAAAAAAAAAAAAAAATTCCATACAACAGCATAATTTTCGACCGATCGTTCCTATGGCAGCTATATGATATAGTTGTCCGATCTTAATAGGATTTTGCATATATATGGGGAGCGTAGTAAAACTAATAAACACCGAGTTTGGTCAAGATATCTTGAAACACATAAAAATTTTCCATACAAAAGCTTAATTTTCGACCGATCTTTCCTATGGCAGCTATATGATATAGTTGTCCGATCTTAATAGGATTTTGCATATATATGGGGAGCGTAGTAAAACTAATAAATACCGAGTTTGGTAAAGATATCTTGAAAAACATAAAAATTTTCCATACAAAAACTTAATTTTCGACCGATCGTTCCTATGGCAGCTATATGATATAGTTGCTCGATCTTAATAGAATTTTGCATATATATGGGGAGCTTAGTAAAACTAATAAATACCGAGTTTCGTCAAGATATCTTGAAAAACATAAAAATTTTCCATACAAAAACTTAATTTTCGACCGATCGTTCCTATGGCAGCTATATGATATAGTTGTCCGATCTTAATAGGATTTTGCATATATATGGGGAACGTAGTAAAACTAATAAATACCAAGTTTAGTAAAGATAACTTTATAAACAAAAATGTTTTTCATACAAGAACCTACTTTTCGACCGATCGTTCCTATGGCAGCTATATGATATAGTGGTCCGATCCAGCTGGTTTTGACATATGAACTGCGTGCAACAGAAAGAGTCTTTTCTGCAAAGTTTCATAAAGATAGCTTTAATACAGAGAGACTAGTTCGCATAGAAACAGACAGACGGACAGCCGGACAGACGGACATGGCTATATCGACTCGGCTATTGATACTGATCAAGAATATATATACTTTATGGGGTCGGAGATGTCTCCTTCTATGCGTTACACATTTCACGACAAAATTATAATACCCTCTGCAAGGGTATAAAAACCCAAAGGAACATGAGAGACAACAAATCAACAACGATGAGCACAAATGGCAACAGCCATAGCAACTCTATCAAGCTTATTTCAAAGGGCAAACAACATACAAAAGCCGTGAGAGGAAGAGGGAGAGGCTAGGGCAGCTGGGATGGGATTGCATTACAGACCTTAAACAAAAGGGACGCCGGCAAAAAGTTTGAGACAGCTTTGACAAACTGTGTCAATAGCATTTTTATTTGCGTCCAATTTTATTGTTGCTGGTGAAAATGATTGGTTGCCTGGCAGTTTTCTAAGCAATTTACAGCGTTTAAAGTTAACAAGCTAGCAAATAACAAAAAGTCAACATCTACTCAAAATCATAAGTATCTCTATGCACATGCGTGTGTGTGTGCTCGCGTGTGTCCACAAGTGTCAAAACTGTCCTGACTTCGAACATCCCAAAAGGATCAGCGATTCAATTTGTAAAGGTTCAGAGCTGCCGGGACTAGTCCGCCTTCTGCTTTATTTGAATTGCCTGGCGAAAGTGTGTGCGTTTTTGTGCGAGTACCCCAGCACTGTCATACAGCCACGCCCGTTGACCTGCAAGCGACCTTCGCTTGCCGAATAACAAAACCCGCACATTACTTAAACATACTCAGATACACTAACAGCAATCGTAATGGCAAGATAACGAGACAGAGAGAACTAGAGAGAAACGGACACAAGAATGGGGAGAACGAGAAAAAAGCAAACAAGTCCATATCCTGTTTAATGCTCATTTCTTACGGTTTGTTAAATTCTTCAATGCGTCAGTAGTTGCCGACAATGGACAAGCAATCCCTGATTCCCACCCATTCCAAGTTGATTATATTTAAACTGGTCAAATTTCAGCGACTTTGGTTTAAGAGCAAATAATTGCTCGGAAATTACTTCAATGGCAAATTTAGCCAATAACTTCTGACTATACATTATATTTATTCACGCGCATATCCATTTTGTTTGTTCGTTTTGGTAAAACTCCTATATCCACTTGACACGAAACGGGCCCGAAAGAAGTCAGAATCCATTATTCGAGAGTGCCCGACTAGCTTCAACTCGTCGTCCGGATCAAAAGTATAAATATACCCTCTTTCTGCCTGTCAAAGACATTTGCATTAAACCATTATATACTTTTGTACACTTTTTAATGGGTAAAGGGTTTGCTTTAAATCATCGAAAGTTTGCCCTTTTTAAAGCAATCAAATAAGTAGAATCGATATCGAAATCCAGTAATATGTATGCAGATTTTATGCAATACACCCAGATATAATCAATGATCTTTTCTTAAATATACTATAATCCTATTGATAATGGATATATCGCGTATGACAGATAATTTTAATGGCATGCGAAGATTTGTTTTAAATCATCGATAGTTTGCATGCTTGCTTGAGCTATTGGGAGAGGAAGGTTTAGGGATTCCCTCTTAATTGTTGAAGTCAAAGTTTTCTGTACTTAACACATACAAACACATTTCTATATATAAACTTTTTGTCCTGACAGATTGTTTGTGAGCAATGTAAAGATACTGACTTGGGCGGGAATTGTGAAAAAATAGCTTCACCATCCGATCAACCTTAAACTCATTTTTAAAGGTCTTTGTTCAGATTTATTTGAGAGGTGCTTCATAATTTGTAGAACATCCATTCCTTATTCTCGGAAATGGAGATCAAAAATTTGGTGGGTATTTTTTCGAGTTCAAACTAATGTTCAAAGATCTTTGTGAAAATTCATTTGAGACGTGTTTTAGACTTTTCCCAAAATCAACCCCTCCTGGTTAGAAAATGACGGAAAAAAAAGTTTTTGGATGAATTTTAACTTTCGTGCGAACGGCTTCAAACTTATTTTTAATACTAGCGGGTATAACCCGGCTTTGCCCGTAGAACGTATGTTAAAAATCAACGTTCTCAAAAAGCTTTGAATATGATTTTGAAACTTATTGGACGGTAAACAAACAATTTTCATAGAAACGTTTTCCGCCTATTTACCAATGTTGCGAGTGGAATTTCCCAAATCGCTGAAACACGTATTCATTATATTCTTATGTAGAGCTTTGAAAATAAGTTTGAAACAAATCAGACACAACTTAAAACTTCGCACAAAAAATCTTTGAGTCGCATTCCACCCGAAAAAGTTTGGATTCTGCGAAAAGTGTGAAACACGTCTCAAATGATTTTTCTTATAGTCTTTGGAAACGAATTTGAACACAAAACGTCATCCACCAAACCTTTGACCTCCATTTCCACCAAGGAGGAATGGATTTTCCTAAAAGGGTGAAACACCCCTCAAATGAATTTGAACAAAGATCTATGAAAATAAGTTTGAGGCCGATCGGATCGCAAACAAAAAACTTTCATACAACCGTTTTCCGCCAAGTTACCACTGTTGCGGGTGAAATTTCCCAAATCGCTAAAATATGTATTTATTAAGTTCTTATGTGGAGCTTTGAAAATAAGTTTGAAGCAAATCGGACACAACTTAAAACTTCGCACAAAAAATCTTTGAGTCGCATTCCACCCGAAGAAGTTTGAATTTTGCGAAATGTGTGAAACACGTCTCAAATGATTTTTCTTATAGATCACTGGAAATGAATTTGAGCGCGAAACGTCACCCACCAAATCTTTGACCTCCATTTCCACCAAGGAGGAATGGATTTTGTGTGTGAAATACCCCTCAAATGAATTTGAACAAAGATCTTTGAAAATAAGTTTGGGGCCGACCCGATGGTGAACAAAAAAGTTACATACAAACGTTTTTCGCGATTTTTCCACACTTGCGGGTGGAATTTCCCGAAACCCCGTCTTAACGTGCACCTACATCACATAAGGTAGCTACAGAGAAAATTTCAGCTTCCTAGCTCTTACGGTTTGGGCTGTGCGTTGATCACCAATCAGTCAGTCAGTCAGTCAGTCAGTCAGTCAGTCAGTCAGTCAGTCAGGACAAACAGTTTTATATATAGAGATGAATATCTATTTTAGCGATTTGTGGAAATTTCAGCCGTAAGTGATAAGCTGCCGAAAACGGTTGCATGAACATTTTTTATTTCAAATTCGATCGACTTTACGGAAATCCTTTCTTTGAAAAATTCATTTGACCCGTATTCCACACAAAACCCGCCACTTTTGAATGGACACTGTGGGTTAAAAGTTATATTTGGCGAAGTTTTGGGACCTTTTCATAGATTCTTGGTTAAGGCCGGGGAATATCCGGTAGCAAGTACATATCTTCATATACCGATGTATATATGCACGCATTTGTGAGAACGTGTTTATTTTTATGTTGTTGATATTGTGGGTTCTCTTGTAGATAAAGTTCCGTATGGGAAATCCTTCCAGATGCCCGCCCATTTCTTGAGGATTTGTACTTTTTATGCCACCAGCATACTTGCATACTTGTATAACTTACCGGTTATTTACACTTAAACTTTTGCTGCAACTAAGAGTTTTTGTAGTCTTCGTAGAAGTTGTTGTTCTCATTGCTGTGGCCAAGTTATTGACATTTCTATTGTACTGCTTGATTTTTGTGTATCTTTTTAAGAACGAAACGGAGACTTCTAAGCGCTAATTATCACGAACTTTTCCCATTTGGTGCGCTGCTACTACAATGACAAGAAGAACAACAAGAAACCCAAAGCTGTACGTATGTGCGCTGCATATGATTTATTTCAGGCAATGCTCGAAGCAAATACGAGAATACGCCAAAGTTTTGGCTCAGATAACGTTGACTATTCAGCAATGTCTGCTACAGAAGCTAGCGGCGCAGTGGTGTGGTGCTGAGGAATGGCACAGTTAAGGAAAGCGCAACTCGGTGACGGTCGCGACGATGGCGTCAGGTTGGAAGAAGTGCACTTTTGAGATTCATGACAAGACAGTGACATGTATAAGTAACGTTGGTGGTTCTTTACTCCTCTGGCTCCTATGTCCGTTGAGTGGTGAAGGTGTCAGAGGCTGAGCGGGTGTGCTATGAGTGTGAAGGTGACATTCTTGGCGTGTGAGCTTTGCATGTGGCGCTTAAATTAATTTCCTCAGAGCTGATTTTGTTGTTGAATTTGTTTGTTGGCAAACTTCATGAAAAATATGTAAACAACGAAAAATATGTCAAGTAGCAGAAGGAGAGGCGAGTGGAACAGTGGAGAGGCTACCACAGAAAAGTCACCAAAAACGCCGTCAACTGCCAACAAAGTTGTCACGAAGAAAACTCAAACTTTTTGTCTATATACAAATTATTGAGCTTATTGTTGTTATTTTATCATTCGTGTGCAGTTGTATATGATATCTTTTTAGGATTTTCAAAGTCTATCCCTTTCACCACATTTTAAAATGTATTTTCTTAATTTTGTGGGAAATAAGGGGAGGAATAAAAAGAGGAAATATCCATAATTTGTATTCCCAAGCTATAGTCTTGCAATTTGGACCTAGGTTCTCCGTTTTTCCGCGCAGATCGCAAATAATCAATAGGTACAAAGTCGGTAAATAGCCGAGAGAAATAATGTTCTAGAGGTAATGTACCCATGAAGTTCATAATGTTGAATTTCAATATATTTGCTTTATTCCATTCGAAATTTTAATGCTAAGGTTGAATCCATGGCTCTTAAGAATAACCATAAAAGTTCAAATTTGCAGTTTTCAGTGGATAGCTATCAAAATCGAAAAAGACCGACAAATGGCCACAGCTGCTTCGTTATACGTAACTACCCCTATAAACGGCTCGGGCATCAGCCTATCGTTATCATCATCATAATGATTTCTGCATTGCCCGTTGACATCGTTTTCATTTTGCGCATTCAAATCTCTTTAACATAATTTGCCAATAAAAATTCATTGAATATTTTGATTGGTTTATAGGCCGTTTTGCTAAGGCTAGGGAAAATGGGGGAGGGTACAGCGTCAGCCTACTGCCATCTCAACTACCATCAGTATTGCTATTTCTATCTATAATGTGAATTCTTTGTCTGTATATTACATTTATTATTAGCAAGCAAAATGTTCTTTTAACAACTTAGGCTGTGCCATTGATATGCGTGGGACGATGGCCAAATGCTTGCAGATTAAGCCAAACTCTATTCCTTTCCTCCTACCAATTTTCCCAGCAACAGCTGACAACAATAAGCAAGTGAGCGGAAGCCAAGGAACGTTAAAGTAATGTGAACGTCAACCCGAGCCGTGTCTGCAACTGTGTACATTTGTGTAAAGAAATATAAGTGTCTATTTGTCCACGTGCCATTAACAATATGTGTTCATTGACCCAATCAGTGAGCAGTGTGCTAGTGTCCTTTTACTACCATATATTATTGTATGTTTTAATATTGCTAAAACGAGGGATACAAATGATAATATTAGATCCGCAACCGTAGACATGTAGAACATGTTATAAACGTGTCTAACAAAACCAAATTTTTTTATTTCTTATCAAATATAGAAATTTAAAACAATTTTATTTGAGAGTGCTAGGAGATAGCCTATACCCAACACTGACTGCCATTTCTTTTATTCGAACTCTCTTCTTTACATGTATACTGAAAAACACGCATTCAAAAGTTCGATCGCCACAGAACTGTGAAAAATTCGACCAGTTTTTTTGACAAAAACCAATTTTTCAAATGTGAACAGCTTTTATCACATCGACGCGATACCCTTCTTATCATTTTCAATATACAAAAAATTGGATAGTACACAAACGTTTTTTGAAATTTAATATAATAAATGATTGATAAATAAAGTATTAGACCAATTTTTTACATGCCAAAAGCTTTTTATGACTTTTTTGAATATTTTGATAGTTTTTCCTACATTTCCGAAAATATTATATATTATTGACAAATTCATTTTTTCCACTTTTTAAAAAAATTAAAAATTTCTCTATAGATTAAACTGTTTGTCCTGATTGACTGACTGACAACTGAACTGTCTGAATGGGCTGAACGCAAGAGCTGGGAAGCTGAATTCCACTGTAGTTACCTTATGTGATGAAGCTGCATTTTGGAATATTCCACCCGCAAGTGTTGAAAAATCGCGAAAAACGATTTTACCTTACTTTTCTGTTTGCCATCCGATTAGTCTCAAACTCATTTTTAAAGATATCTGTTCAAATTCATTTGGGGGTGTTTTACACTTTTGAGAAACACCATTCCTCCTTGGTGGAAATGGCGGTCAAGGATTTGATTCGGGCTTAAAATTATTTCTAAAAATCTGTATGAAATTTCATTTAAGACGTGCTTCAAACTTTTCGCAAAATCTCCCCTTCTTGGATTGTAAATGCGGGTCAAATGCTGAATGAGCGATGTTCCGAGTGTAAGCTCATTCGTAAAGATCAATAAGAAAATTGATTGGAGGCGTGTTTTATGCTTTTCGCAAAATGATGATTCAATGATTTTGTTAGGGCAGCTCTAAGTTTTGTCTGATTGGTCTCAAATTTTCTTTGAAAACCCAACATCAGGAGTTAATGAATACGTGCTTCATTTGATTTTGGAAATTCCATCCGTAACTGTCATATATTGGAAAAAATGCTTGTATACAAGTTTTTAGCTTACCATCCGTTTGGCTTCAAAATCATTTCCAAAGATCTTGATGAAATTTATTTGTTACGTTATTTACAAAATCCACCGCTCTTGAATGGAAAATTCGGGTCAAAGGTTTGTCACTTATTGGTCTTTCGTGGAGCTCAAGATATAAGGGGCAGAATTAAATTGTCCACGTGCGGAAACTAGGTGAAAAATGAATATCGACATTAGTTAGCACAAAGCTTACCACGGGCAAGGCCGGGTAAAGAGCAATAGCTGATCAATTAAAGCAAAATTGTTCGAATCATTTGATGCATGAATTAAAATCAAGTTGGATATAAAGCGGATATAAATATGAAGCAAAGCATCTTAATTGGTTAGAAAGCAAACAAATATTATTCAAACAAGTAAGCAAGACCAATTACCAAGAGACGGGCCACAAGTGGCAGTAGATGAATGCTTGCAATATACAAAGAGACAAAGCTTTTACAGGCTGCAGAGGATCTTTTAACATCCCTGATGATGAAGTAAGATACATCGTATTAAGACAGCACTTAACCTCCTCTGTAATAACAATGCAATATCCAATACACTAATGAAACATTGTCGCCGTGCGTTTTCATTAAGTTGCTGACATTTTCATCATCAAATCGGGCTCCCCTGCCCACTTCTCTTGCCACACAGTATGCATTTTAAGCTAACATAGTAATTATTAAATATAAACAAAGTTCCATTTTCGATGTTATATATATTATATAAATCGAAGAATTACCCGTCATCACGGAGTCAAATGAAAAATGTTAAAAATGCAAGTTTTACCTAAATTGTTTGTGTAACTGGTGCCAGCTTCAAGATATACAAAATGCTATAATGGCCACTCGGCGACTACGAGGTTATTTATTTAAATTGATTTATTTTATTTAAAATAAAACGGAAAAGTAAGGAAGAAGATTTAATACCCTTATAGAGAAAAGTGAAGCCCGTAAATGAGTTTGTTAAAAACATCTTGGAAATCAAAATATTGTGCCATACACGAACATACTTTTCGACTGATAGTTCCTATGTCAGCTACATGATACGACTTTTATATCCGTTCCGGCCGACAATTGTAACAGACAGACACACTTATGCAAAGTTTTAAGATGATTGCTTTAAAGCAGAGAAACAAGTTCGCATAGAAACAAACAGATGGGGAGACAGACATGACATGACATACCCACATGACCCACTCGGCTGTTCATGCTGATCTAGAATATATATACATTGTGTGGTCGGAGATGTCTCATTCTCTGCGTTACACATTTCATGATAACATTAAAATACCCTCTACAGGGCTATAAAAATACAAAGGACGCCATTGTAGTTGACAAACCAATCCACATCAAAGTCAAATTTCAGTCGTTTGCAGTAGCATTACGATTTTGTTTAAATCATCAGCCCCGTTTCCACGATATGATAGTGGCGACGAGGCTTTCCTTTACTTTCTCGCTAAGGTTTGTTTTGATCTCAATCTTCGTACAGCGCTCGTAGCTTGTAAGCTGTTGGTGGACGCACACGCGGATAGATCAAATCATATGTTTTTTTTAGACCCTAAACCCATTGAAAATTAGTATAAAGGGGTATAATGGTTTTGTGCTATGTACTATGTGACAGACAGAAAAGAGCATCTCGGACCATATCTCTGCCTTACAGCCTGTCCGTATTTCTGAACGCGTTTATCTCGAAAACCATAAAAGCTAGAGGTTCGTGGGTCCTATCGATATCGAAACTCGCGTTTGTTAGCAAAGTTTTAACAGCTAGGTACACTAAATGCAAACATCCAGACATTTCATTATTAAGATAACTCCCACCGTTCAACACAAATGGATAAAATTTCATTTTTAAGAGGTAAGGCTTGGAACTCTGACATTAGCATTTTGCACAGTGTGTGGCGTAGGGAAGAAGCAGCTCAGCTGTTATTTTGTGTATGTGTGGCTCTATTTTTCGTGAGTGATTAATTGTTAATTTTTTATGCCATGACCACTGAAAAGTTAATAACAACGATGTAAGCAACGTTCATTCAAAATACGAGTTTTTCAGAGGGAGTATCTGTGGAAGAATATGACTTGATGGAAAGATGAAAATGTTATTTTGAAAAAAAATTCCATCATTCTATCATGCAGTAAGGGTATACTTCATTAGCAAAATGGTCATAAATGGTCTTAAACCACATCGCTATGGATTAAATGCCACACTTCCAAGCCGGGGACCAGCACATCTGTGCAAAACCATAACTGACCCACTCGAATTTTGTTAAGTGGACAAATGTCAAAATAACACAACGTTAATCAATCTTTATTGGACGATAAGCTTGTCCGTATTCAATCAATTGGTGACAGATTCGGGAAATATTCGTCTAGAAATGTAGAGAAAATTATATTCCTACACCATACCTTGACGATTTTGTCGAACCAAATAATCCGGCAAATATGGCCTTAAAATGGAAATGTTGTGGCATACTGGAACTCAGTACATTGTGGGCGCATTACCATATCGGGCAAAGACTAAAACCACTTACCACTTAGTGCTAAACCACTTAGTGCTAAAACTCATCAAAAATGCCACTTTATCAGTTCTGGGTCAAAGAACTGACAAAAATACTCAAATAGAAATGTTACGGTCAACAACTGATTCACGTCCAAACCGCTGGGACAGTCGTTGTGACGATAATAAGCACTTTTCGTTAAAAGACATAGCAGAAATCCCAGCAGAGCTAAAAAATAAAGAGGATAAAAAATGCGCTACGTTCATGTTATGCTATGACAAGCACTTAACCCTTTTAACCAATAACAAAAATGGCTTATCAGCTTTTATCATGAAACGAAGAGGTCACTATCAATACCATTTCAAATAAGCCAGCCATAGTGGAATTTTACAATAATACCAAGGAAGACAAACAGGTGGCCGTTGTGTCAATTTTTGGGAATTTAAAAACATATTTTCATAAAAACGTACATTATTTATTTTTCAATATGTTAACAGACATTTTTACTTTTTTATGGTCTTGTAAAACATCATTTAAATGACAGGTTCGACATGCCAACAATACCACGACTGTTAGAAGGTAAATACCAGTACCAGGAATAACAAGTAAGAGGCTCTAGTCGGGAAATTATTAAAATACTTGCATCGACTTAAAATTACAGATTTCCTACGGAGCCAACCTCAGTACACAACATGCATTCATATGTCAACACAATTTTGGGAAAGATCATGACCAGCGCTAGAAAACTAACAAAATGTATTTCTTTGCCAGCGAAAGCAAGAGCAGTGAATAATAAAACATTCAAATATGCTGTTATGTATGTACATATATTCACACACATACAAACATAATTGCTTGCACGTACAGCCGAAGCTGAGAGTACATTCTATTTTAACACCCTGAACCCATTAAAAATGGGTAAAAAGGGTATAAAGTATTTGTGCAAAAGTATGTAACAGGCAGAAGGAAGCATCTCCGACCCCGTAAAGTATATACATATATTCTTGATCAACATCAATAGCCGAGTCGATCTAGCCATTTCCGGCTGTCTGTCCGTCCGTCTGTCCGTATGTATAAACGCAAGGATCTCAGAAACTATAGCAACTAGAGACTTGAAATTTTAGCTGTAGGTCCTCCTAGCATATCGAGTTTGTTTCCGATATTCGATAACTTGCCCCGTTTCCAAGTAATCGATAAATAAATAAATTTCATAATGCTCATAGTGCTTTGCCCGTATCTAAGAAGCACAGGGAAAATAGTTAATGCCGAGTATGGTTAAGATATCTTGAAAAACAAAAATGTTTTCCATTCAACAACTCAATTTTCGACCGATCGTTCCTATGGCAGCTATATGATATAGCCCTTAGATGTTGATAGGATTTTGCATATATATGAGGAGTATAGTAAAACTAATAAATGCCGAGCTTGGTCAAGATATCTTGAAAAGTAACAAAATTTTCCATACAACAACTTAATTTTCAACCGATCGTTCCTATCGCACCTATATGATACAGTGACCCGATCCAGCTCCAACAAATGACCTGCGTGCAACAGAGAGAGGCACTTCTGCAAAGTTTCATAAAGATAGCTTTAAAACTGAGAGACTAGTTCGCATAGAAACAGACAGACGGACAGCCGGACAGACGGACATGGCTATATCGACTTGGCTGTTGATACTGATCAAGGATATTAATACTTTATGGGGTCGGAGATGTCTCCTTCTATGAGTTACACATTTCTCGACAAAATTATAATACCCTCTGCAAGGTTATAAAAAAAAAAAACGATTCCTCGGTAGGATTCAAACTCGCAACTGACCGCATTACTTGCTGCCGCCTCTACTTAACAGCCAAAAGGGCAGCACAGAAAACAATACAGTCGCAATTGTATTGTAGATAGAATTCAAAGAAGACGCGCATGATTGTATGTGTGTACATATATACAGAAATTCTTGCAATTTGCGCTAGCTGCCGCAAACGCGAGGCCAGCCAAAACACATTATCTTTAATTACTTTTGTGTTTCTTAACCGATCTTGATGAAATTTTCAACAGTAGATCTTTCTATGGTATATAATTTGTATACTCTCAAAAGTCATTTGCATTAAAATTGTGGCTTAAATTTGTAGGCGATATAAATTGGTTTATTTACTTGATTTATAGCTATGAGGTAGTAGCGGGGAGGTGGTGATTGCTATAAAATGAAAGATATTTGATACATGTATACTATTTTAGAAGCTATGTGTCAAGTTTGGTGACTTTAGCTCTTATGATGTACCAAAACTGCTTAAAAAACAGGATTTCGATATCGATTTTTATCGATAACTATATGATAACGGGCAAGTTTTCGAATATCTGCGCAGGCCCTAGGAGGACCTACAGCTAAAATTTCAAATCTCTAGCTCATTTAGGTTCTGAGATCCTTGCGTTCATACATACGGACAGACGGACGGAAGGACGGACAGACAGACGTACATGGCTAGATCGACTCGGCTATTGATGCCGATCAAGAATATATATACTTTATGGGGTCGGGGATGCTTCCTTCTGCCAAACATACGTTTGCACAAATATACCCTTTTTACCCATTTTCAATGGGTTCAGGGCATAAAAGGGGGAAGTTTGTTATAATTCCAAACGAAGAATAATAAAGGTGGCACGTTTAAGGTGCCGGTGAGTATCAAATTGATATTTGTCCCTCTTGCATTATTTAAAATAAATAAATAAATAACAAATTATGTGGCCTTTAACTCAAGATTAAGTTAAGATAAGATTCAAGCCAACTGGAAGAAAAATGTGAAACCTTTATTTTAAGGAAAATTATTTCTAAAATATTTCTTAAACAAACTATATTCGAATATGGATTCCAAAAAGGTCATTGTCAAAGAGACGAAGAATGACAAAAGTGTAAAATAAAAATCTATCAAATGTAACGTCCAAGTTTCGGGCTATATAAGTTATTTTTAATTAAGTACCCAATAGACTGCCGCAGGCACGTTAAAAGCGCTGCCGCTGCGCTTAGTTTGTGTGTTATGCACAAATCCATCATTCGTACCTGCATAACTATTCTCGAATTCATTTCGACCTTTATTTTAAGATATGAACAATTTAGCTTTCTTACTTTTTTTGCTTTTTGAGGAGCCCCACACCATCTAAAAAGTTTTTTAAAAATATTAAGCTTGCTGCAATAATTGTTTTAACAAATCCTTTACTGAATTATATTTACGTTTTTGTCCACCGGCTTAACGTGAATCTTGATTATTCCCACCTGTATTCGGAATTCGAGCAACTGTGCGTTGGGTACTTTCCACCTTCTAAGATTATAAGATACGCCCATTTGGGCGAAGCAATCTGAAAAATGTATATTTTATACATTTTTAAAGCAAGAGTGAGTCAATTTGGCACATCAGACAAAGCTCTTAAAAAATGTGCGATTTAAGGATTTGTTGAAGCTGTTTATGGACTGAGAACGGAAATCACGCACCGGACTGCAACATTAAAAATTTGTAATTTTTATAATTTAATTTGAACATTGTCATGAAATGTCTAACGCATACAAGAGGGTAAATATATCGGTGAATATTTTGCATTTAACAAAATCCATTGAAAACGCGTAAAAGAGTATAATGATGCTCTGCATTTGCATGTATGTGACAGGCAGAAAGAAGCAACTTCGAACTCATAAAGTATATATATTCTGGGATCAGCATCAACAGTCGAGTCGATCTAATCAAGTCCACCTGTCTGTCCGTTGGTCTGTATGTATTAACATGTCAAACTCAGAGGTATTGATATTGTCTTCTAGGTAGAAGAGCTAGAGAAATTGTAAACGTATTGTTTCTTAATGCACGCACTCTACGAGTTTGTTTCAAGTCATCGAAACTTTGCACCGTTGCCATGAAATTGATTTAAATATCTATGAAATCCTGAATTTTTACCATATCTCGGAGCAAGAGCTAGAGACACCAACATTGGCATGCAGACTCTCGTGTAGTATACATAAGTGCAGAATACTTTAGTTTTCCCATACCTCCCCCTCATGTCAACCGGACAATAAACACCGTAGTTGATCATGAAAGCATTAGCTAACAGGCTGGTAATGTTAAAACATAGGAATAATATCTTATATGGGGAGAAAAAACCAATAGAATAGAGGCTTACAGTCACTTTGGTGCTCAATCTATGATCAAGTTCAAAACCGATTCTGAAATCAATTTTAAGATAGTATGTAACGTGTCGTTTGTCGTGCATCGTAACACATTGTGGGTTGCATCTTAAAACCATATGTATGACTGATCACACATCTTAAGCTAAAAGTAGAGCTATTATCCAAAATTCTAGCAATGCCACAAAATATTTCTTTTTCTTCTATGAAAGAAATATATAATGAAAAATTAACTTGGGTCTTGAATTAAATTAATCTTCCATAATGCTGTTTTAGTATCAAATTATCAAAATTCAAACGATAAGTCACGACTTTATACGCAATTCGCCAACTTAAAACTGATGTGCCCAATTCTGTGTTCATATACAAAGCAGGCAATAATTTTCCTTCGCCTTTTTGGTAATGATACTAACAGGTGACACACACACAAAGACGCACAAACACACACGCACATACAGCTGTTAACGACAAGTCAAATGACTGACGGCCACGCCTTGTCGGCCCCCGATAAAACCCCTCTTTCATGGTGGTCGGTGCCATTGCCCACGCTAAAGGACTTATGTGGTTACCCTGTCATGCGGCGGGTTCATCAAATCTGTATAAGTGAAAATCTGTGCCAGAGCTTAAGTTGGTTGAGGTAAATAGGTGAGTTAAGAGGCAAGAAAGAGAGGGAAGAGGCGGAAGTGCGGGCTGGGTGTCTCGTATAAGATTAATAAAGCAGAAATTGACAGATTCAGAATGACAAATTGGTCGTCAAGCCTGATAAATGATATGAAATCTCAAGAAAAATATTGTTTCTGGCAAAAGGACAAAAGAGGACGAAGCCTGTGGCAAAGAAGAAGATAAATATTGATTGCATCTGCGGCGAGAAGTAAAAAAACGAACCAAAATGAAAAAAATTTGAAGAGAGATGAAGAAAACGAAGCAGCAGCCCAAGAAGAAGACACAGAGGGCAACGCACAAAAACATTGGAAGGACGAAGGCGACGACGCTGTCGCCTTGCACATTTGAACAGCTTGGAATGCAAAGCAGTTAGGTATGGCTGTACGTATCCAATCCCCCGCAGATCACCAGATTGCCGACCCAGACAGGTAGCTAAACGGTATCCTGGCCAGTTTTGGCTGCCCATCCCCGGACTGCAGGTTTGAAAGTCAACCGAGGCGCGATCCAAGGTATGGGACGGTGACGCACCACGTTGAACGCTAGCCAAGTGAATTTTTAAGATTTTCTTGTTAGTGTTCGTTAGTCAACGCCCACGGACTGAAACTGGAGACGGGGTCTGACCCTGCGCGTTGAAATGGGTCTGTATTTGTGTCTGTTACCAGTGGGCTGAACAGGATGCGAAAGTGTTCAAAATTTAGCGTTTGCAAGCAATATTAAGCATTCTATATAGTATATATTAATTAATATTAATAATATTAATATTTATGTATATGTAGATGTTGGTGTTATTTCACTCTTCAAAATAATCTGTGCTACCTTTGACATCAAATTAAATTTAAAAAACTCAGAACACATTATATATTACAACTATCTCGATATAAAACATAAGAACATATATTAAATAAACAAAAGAAGATGTATAAACATTTTTTTGTATTATTATTTTATAGTTTTTAAAATTTTTTTTTATCATAATCATTTTTGCAACAATGAATTTGAATACTTGTGGGTTCTTGGATTTTAAATCATCTCCAATCCCGCAATGGCCTGCCTTATTTATCAAATAAAGCAAACGATTCCATTAGAATGAAGTTACAATTTTGTATTCTATAAGAAATCATTTGCCCATCTGTTTCGATTCTAGCATCTTCTTGTATAGCTGCAATGCCCACTAAGTGCAATTTCAAGTGTTGACCGTCTGACTTCAATCTGTCCAAGCATATACAAACACACACACAGCTTAAGCGTTTAGGGGAGAGAACGAGAGAGTTAGCCAGAAAGAAAGATGAAGATAAAGATACTGTAAGAGGGTGATATAAAAACAGAGACATGGAGTGAGAGGACTGAGGCTTGGCCGCTGCGGCTGCATTGTTTGTCAGCCTAATGTCTGTGCGGGTGCCACCGGCCTGTAAGCCACTAGTACAATAAGATGAAGATGAAAGACACCTGAGTGGGCGAGAGGATGGGTGGCTGTGAGCACGTAGTGTGAGCATCCTGGACTGAATGCTGCCTCGTCAATTTGGCAACGCTCTACTGTGGCTTTTTCAAGTGATTTTCATCCTTGCGACTGCATTGCGGCTTTGCCTGTGGTCTGTAAACTTAAAATTCAATTTGTTTGGCTGTGATTTAGTGTAATTTAAGCGCACTACTGGAAAAGATATATGGGTACTTCAGATGGGCAGCAAGCTGACAAAATACAGGTGACTCTGCGTCACTATTCGCTCTGGCTGGTTAGTAACACAGGATGCGTGAGTGTGACAGTTCATTAGTATGCGAACGCCACATGGCAAATGGCATTGCCCAAGTGAATTTTAGTCCAGCTCCCTGATTGAGATTTTTAACTTTTGCTTCGGCTTCAGACTTGGCAAGATGGTCCAACTCGAGCCGTTTGTCAGCGGCTGACATGAATAAGTCATAGCCAACAGGCCCTACTGCCAACTGCCAACTCAACCATCTCATCTAACTCAACCAAGTTAGTCCACTCTCTTACCTCAAGTCAATGACATGTGCAATATTGTCTTTTTCCAAGATGTCTGCCAATACACAGAGTTGTCAACTCATGCGCTCGACTGCCTGCCAAGAGTAATGATGCCTGTGACTTATTCTACTACATAGTCTTCGATTTCACTCTGATGTCTGCCCTCCTTCCGTATTCCTTCTGTACCCGTACTTGACGACATCCTCGGCTCGTGCTTTGTCAGCGGCTAAGTGCAATTTAAAGCAAATGTAATAGCGCATTTGCCAAAAAAAAAGGAAAAAACTAAAATGGCGCTACATCTGCTGGGATTTTGGACCTTTGCCCAATGCGACAACGGGAAAACAAATGATCATTGGTTCACTTTAGCGTCTTAAATGCACACGCATATATGAGAATGTATTTATGTACCTGTGAGCATTCCAAAAATGTGCGTATCTTAGCTAAGCATCGAGCTATGAATTGCAATATATGATCTTTTACATGAGACGTAATTTACCTACCAAATACATTAAACGTCATTGATTTAGATTCATGAACTTCATTGCACGTTTGTTTTAGGTTCAATTGGCCCTTTGTGCAATGCTTGCAACTGCAACCGATAGCTGTCGAAATGAGAACCAGAATGGGAATGTGGCAAATTGCAATGGGAATGAAAGCGGCCGCCAGTTGGCCAGTTGGTAACTAGCAGCAAATTTGCGAGCAACCGCAAGGGCAGCTCCAATGCATCTGTGAGTTTGGTGCGCGTCTCTGGATACGTGTGTTGAAGCCAGCTCCAAATTTCACAAGCAAACACACACCACGACAATGGGAATCGAACTGCGTATCCTAATATACAGTACGCAAAACAAAAAGACTGCACAAAAGGAACTTTAAGAACAACAATTTAGGAGTACCCACGGAGAGTAGTCCGAACAGGATTTACTCTGCACGTAGCTCTGCACCATGTATCTATATGATTACTGACTTCTGGGATCAACAGATTGTATCACAAAATCCACGCCGTTGGCGGAAGATAAGTTGTATGCACGAAATTTTAAGTTTTTTCCGGTCGGCCTTAAACTTATTTTGAAAGCTCGAAAAAAATGGCTGGAAAATATTGGACGATATTGGAAGATGCGAAGAGTTTTGTGAAAATTTTAAATATATATTATACTAGCGGGTATAACCCGGCCTTGCCCGTGGCACGTATGTTATAAAATCAATGTTTTCAAAAAGCTTTGTAAATGATTTTGAAACTGATCGGACGGGAATCAAACAACTTTTATGCAAATCGGACAAAACTTAAAATTCACCAAAAAAATCTTTGAAATGCATTTTCCACCGAAGGAGTTTAGATTTTGCGAAAAATGTGAAACACGTCTCAAATGATTTTTCTTATAGATCTTTGGAAATAAATTTTAACGCAAAACGTTGTCCACCAAATCTTCGACTCCCATTTGCACCAAGGAGGGATGGAATTTTTAAAAAGTGTGAAGCACCCCTCAAGTGAATTTGAACATAGATCTTTGAAAATAAGTTTAAGGCCGATCGAATGGCAAACAAAAAAGTTACATACTTAACATCATTTCCCGAAACCCCGTCTTAACGTGCACCTACATCACATAAGGTAACCACAGTGAAAATTACAGCTTCCTAGCTCTTACAGTTTGGGCTGTGCGTTGATCACCAATCCGTCAGTCAGTCAGTCAGGACAAACAGTTTTATATATAGAGATTAAGTCAAATGCATAGCGAGTTTATAATATTATTGGATATCCCAATTCATAATATCGATAACAATGGGATTTGAAACTTGTTTTTTAAGAATAACTCAAAACTATCTACATAATTGGTATGTGGTCTTATAAAATACCCTGATCAGGAATTTTTACTTCTTGGATACTTTAACCTATTCCCAGAAAACAGAAGTTATTCAACATTACATTTTCAAAAGGAAGATGCAGCGCTGCCGCTGCGTAAGACCCACAATTGGCCGCAGCTGAGTTACGCAGAGGCTTTCTGGAAGTCATATTGGGCTAAATTTTATGATGATATTTAAAGAGTTCAAGCCGTGGTGCTATAAGCCAAATTTTATATTTACTGATGGGTTCATTGGATTTCTTTTGTGCAATTAAGAGACAGTAATGATTTTCTTAGCCAGCATTTATTTTGTTTGTTGATATTTCACATACGTTTCATAAGGATAGCTTACTTTAACATTGGATAAGAGATAATCATAACTGCGCTGAGCTTTTTGCAGTTATAATTAGCTATTATCTAAGCTTTTGATCCGTTGCTAGTTATTGGTGCACCTAATATAATCTGAAATATAAAACTCAAAAATCTATCGTAATATGCCTTATGATTTTTGAGAACTCAAATGACTGCTATATGATTCCGTGATTCGATTCTTAAAACTTGAAATAGATCTTAGTCGAATTAAATACTGTTGAAAAAGATTTTAAAACAAGAATTAAGGATTTTTGAACGTATGTACATATGCACATCAAAAAATTTCTCTTGCGATATCCCTTCAAAATTGAAAACAAAAAAATGTTTTTAGGTATAATCATTGGTAACATTCAATTAATATTAGACAATACACATTGAAGTAAGTTACTTCTCAGAAGTATAGAAGCAGTATACATTTTCCAAAGGAAGTAGTGACAAATACGCATTTCCCCGGGAACTAAACAATTAAATATTGAGTTTCTTAGAAATTATTCTAGCAGTTTACTTTTGAACGACTTTTTATATTTAGCTAACATCGCCAAATAACAAAAGAGAGAAAGCCTCACGTACTTTTGCCGTTGTTTTTTCCTTCTTCTTTTTATACCCTGAACCGATTAAAAATGGGTAAACAGGGTATAATGTATTTGTGCAAATGTATGTAACAGGCAGAAGGAAGCATCTCCGACCCCATAAAGTATATATATTCTTGATCAGCATCAATAGCCGAGTCGATGCAGCCATGTCCGTCTGTCTGTCCGTCCGTCTGTCCGTATGTATGAACGCAAGGATCTCAGAACCTATTAGAGCTAGAGCCTTGAAATTAGCTGTAGGTCCTCCTAGTCCCAGCGCAGATCGAGTTTGTTTCCGATATTCGAGAACTGGCCCCGTTTCCAAGTAATCGATAAAAATCGATATCGAAATCCTGTTTTTTGAGCAATTACGGCAAATAATATGAGCTAGAGTCACCGAACTTGACATGTAGCTTCAAGAATAGTATATATATATAAAGTATCTTTCCTTTTTTAGCTATCGCCTGTTGGAAGAAGAGGGTTCAGGGTATCCCCTAGTCGGGAGCTCCCGACTAGAACCTCTTACTTGTTTATTAATAGCGAGGGGTCAGGCGGAGGAGTGTGGTCGAGTGGTGTGGGGAAGGGGCGGCGATAACTATTAAGCATGCGAGGAATCGGCCAGCAATATTGGCCATAACAAGGCAGGTAAGTGTTGAGGCCACTCCTTGTCAAATAGACAAGGTTTTAAAAATACTTAGGGATAATTATAATTAATTTCTACGACAGCAGTGCAAGGTGTTGTCGTCTTTTCAGCCGGGTGATAGGACACTGTGCTTATATTGTCTTTGCAAACACTATTATGCATTGCAAATTATTGCAATTGAAAACATGTGTGGTTATAGGTTCCGAGACCTGGCACTGGCCTCGCTGCAGCAAGATACTGCAAAATAGAAAGGAATTGTATTGCAAAATATATTTATTGCATTATAATTCGCTTACGACCCATAAAAGTAGTCAAATTCAACGCCTACTTAAGAGTGTATAGGGAAATTTATGAAGTGCGGCATTTTCGAGTGCCAAGGTTCAGGTCCAGTTGCTGTTTGCTGCTTGTTGTGCGGCATTTAAAACTCTTCAAGTTGCATCGGGTGACCGTGGGTGGTATAAGAGCAACGGAGTGGGAGTAGTTGGAAAGGATTTAAAATACCTAGGATTTGGGGGAAGGGCAAATTTGATAGGCAGCAGTGGGTAGCGAATACAACTCAGACGACTGCAGCAAAGAGTTGTTACGAATTTTTGGTTTCACGCTATCTGATTTTGATTGGAAATTTTGTACCCTGTGCTCTTAACAGTACAAGCAATAGCAACATCGACAATTGAAATAGCAGTATGTAAACGGTGTCAGAGATGGTTATAGACAAAATGTTAAAGCTGAACCGAGCATCGGCTCGGTCCGTAAACAGTACCGGGAAACCACCGAAAGCAGAGCATACTTCCGCATTTGTGTTTTGCTGCTGAGACCCGCAACTAACTATGTCATGATTAAAAACAAGAATAACAGTAACAACATTGCCAGTATCAACATCACCATCAGCATGGGGTCAAAGGCGGACATGGTCGCTATGCAAACTGCTGACTCAATATCAGGCCAGGCTTATGTTGCTGAGAGTGGCTGCAAAAACTTGTGACAACAACCCACCGACAACCAATTCAGGCTTGGCAGCATACTACGATTTTAACTAGATGATGTGAGGCAGTCAAGGGCAACTAGAGCTGGGTTCGTTTTGTAGGCAGAAAGCGCCGTCAAGCAGCTTGCACAAATTGACAACTTTTAGGGAAGTGGAGGTCAGTTTAGAAAGGAGAGGACACACAGAGGGACAGAGTCTCATGAAACAGCAATTGAAAATTATTAATTTCAATCAAAACTTTTGACATCGGTGCTTATCTGTGCGGAGCATTACCATTCAGCTACTAAGCAATCGGAGCACAAAGTTTGTCTAGTTTCTTGTTTCTCATTTCAGTTGCCAGTTCACAGCCAAACGCGACCAACATCATTTATTTTACTAAAGCCTGACTGGGGTGATGTCAGTCAGTCGTAGTGGTGCGTGAGCAGTTCCAGGCCAAAAAAGTTGCTGGTCGCTTACTAAGAAATATATTTTATCATTGCTGTCTCTTTGATCAAATCTCGTGAAATCCATGAAAAGCGGGCTTCAGCTTGAAAATAACATAAATAAAGACACATACGTGTTAACATAGAAACACATGCATTTAAAAGAGCTTGACCTAACTGTCTAGTTGGTGATCAACGCATGGCTTAACTATGATTTGAAACAAACTCGATCTGAACAAGCCATAGGACGACACGATTTTAAAAAGTTAATTATTTATTTAGTTGTGATAAGGCACTATAAATCGAACTGGAGCGTTGTGTTTTTATTTAAATTGTAGCTTGTGACTGAAAATTAGGATCTTATTTTGCACTGCATGAGACCTACAAAGGAGACACATGGTCAGCATTACTCGCCTTGTTGTTAACGGAACGGCTGCCCGCTTGTTGAACGGCGGAAATGTTTATTGAGGCAACTTTGATATTCAAGATTTTTGACCACAGTTTCGCTCCTCCAGAAAAAAATCAAGTGTAGGCCCTCTAGGTGATATTTGATTTCATTGGGCCTCACTGTGCACCAACAACTTCTGTTTTTGTATTTGGTCGGCATCACTGAAACTACAGAATGCCTTTTTACCTTAAGGATACAATGATTCTAGCTTAACTAAACAATTCATTTCTGTTGCACATTTAATATTAACAGCTGTCTTAAAGGTATTTGATATTTTTTGTATATTTCTTCGGTAGACAGGAACATTTAATTTTCTTTTAGTTGTTGTTCCAAACTGCTCGTTTTAACAGTATACGTGGTGGCTTGCTACTATTTTTCAAAACTTTGCCCAATTCTTTTAACTCTTTATCATTCAGAAGTGTGAAGGTGGCAATTGAATTTGCCATCTGAAGCCAATGACGTTCCCTATTATTTAACTAATCTGGTTTAGCAGGATACTTCACTCAGTTCATTGAATCTTTCTTTTAGCTGCCAAGCAGCAGTTGTTATTTAATGATTTTAATGCTCTTTAACCTCTATCCCTTTTTAAAAATAAAATAAATATATCGATTAGAACTAACCACCACTTTCAGCCACAATTTCAATGCTATTGTCTTTTTGAGAATATACGAATATTTTAAAGAACAATAAAACCCACTGTTAAAAATTTCATCAAGATCGGTTAAGAAACACAGTAGTTATTAAAGAAAACATGCGGTTATATTGGGAGGCCACGTATTTGCGGCAGCTACTGCAAAGCGCAACAATTTCTGTATACATGTGCACACATATGCTTACACATAAATATAATTGCAATTGGAATTGTATCGTATACCGCGCCCTCTGATTGTGCATCTATTTTACTAAACCCTGAACCCATTGAAAATGGGTAAAAAGGGTATAATGTATTTGTATGTAACAGGCAGAAGAAAGCATCTCCGACCCCATAAAGTATATATATTCTTGATCAGCATCAACAGCCGAGTCTATTTAGCCATGTCCGTCTGTCTGTCCGTCCGTCCGTCCGTCTGTCCGTCCGTCCGTCCGTATGTATGATCGCAAGGATCTCAGAACCTATAAGAGCTAGAGACTTGAAATTTTAGCTGTAGGTCCTCTTAGTCCATGGGCAGATCGAGTTTGTTTCAGATAATCGATAACTTGCCCCGTTACCGTAATCGATAAAATCATGTTAGCAAACCAACTTGTATTGCCCATAAATTTAAGCCACAATTTAAATGCAATTGTCATTTTGAGAATACACGAATATTTTATAGTACAATAAGATCTACTACTGAAAATTTCATCAATATCGGTTAAGAAACACGAAAGAAAATGTGTTTGGGCCTACAAACACGTGCAGCAGCAAGCGCAAGTTCCGAGAATTTCTGTATGCATGTACACGCACACATCCATGCTTAATCAAATTCTATCAACAGCATTGCAATTGCGGTTGTATTGTTTTCTGTGCTGCTATTTAAATTGGTTTTTATCCCTTTATAGCTGAGTAATTGGTGTGGCTGTTGAGTAGATTCGGCGGCAAGTAGTGCGGGTTAGTTGCGAGTTCGAACCCTGTAAAGAAAACGTTTTTTTTTTAATTTATCTTTATTGCTACTAATGCAAACGAGCGTGTAGCGCGAGCTGCATTTGGTGTTGGAAGAAGAGGGTTCAGCTCTTACTTGTTTTTATATGCTAAAGCAAACGAGCACTAGCTGCGCTTGATGTTGTTAAAAGAAGGTTCTGGGTATCTCCTAGTTAGGCACTTCCCACTAGATTTTTCGGATTTGGAGGTTGTTCAGCTCTTTACAACCGCAAAATTGTTTAACTTGTAACAATGTAATCTGGTTATAAAATGTTTGAAATTATCATGAAATAATATATAGTATAATTATCTCTACATATAAAACTGTTTGTCCTGAGTGACTGACTGAGGGACTGACTGACTGACTTATTGACTGACTCATTGGTGATCAACGCACAGCCCAAGCCGTAAGAGCTAGGAAGCTGAAATTTTCTCTGTAGTTACCTTATGTGATGAAGGTGCACGTTAAAACGGGATTTCGGGAAATTCCAACGGCAAGTGTGGAAAAATCTCGAAAAAAGTTTGTTTGAAACTTTTTTGTTTACCATCCGATCGGCCTCAAACTCATTTTCAATAATCTTTGTTTAAATTCATTTGAAGGGTATTTCACACTTTTTGGAAAATGCATTCCTCCTTGGTGGAAATGGGGGTCAAAGATTTGATGGGTGACGTTTCGCGCTAAAATTCTTTTCCAAGGATCTATATGAAAAATCATTTGTGACGTGATTTACATTGTTTGCAAAATCCAAGCTTTCTCGGTGGAAAGTGCGATTCTAAGATTTTTTGGTATAAGATTAAAGTTATGTCCGATTCGATTCAATATTATTTTCAAAGCTCTACATAAGAAATTAATGAATACGTGTTTTAGCGATTTGGGAAATTTCACCCGCAAAATTGGTATATTGGTGAAAGTTTTTTGCTTACGATCCTATAGGCTTCAAAATCATTTTCAAAGATATTTGTGAGAATTTATTTGATACGTTCTTGGGTGACAAATGCGGGTCAAC
This sequence comes from Drosophila montana, assembly GCF_035044405.1. Taxonomy (NCBI): domain Eukaryota; kingdom Metazoa; phylum Arthropoda; class Insecta; order Diptera; family Drosophilidae; genus Drosophila; species Drosophila montana. The sequence goes on along the minus strand of NW_026996670.1, from coordinate 18,958 downwards.
GGTTTAATAAACTTAAGTTTATTCTTCAGCTAAAATATATTTGTAAATAGAAATGGAGATCAGGATGGATAGATTCAAATTGCCCACGGGCGTGTGCATATTACAAAGGTAATATCTAAAAACTTTAGCACAAAACGCTCCACGGGCAAGGCGGGGCAATACCCGCTAGTATAATATAATTTAGTTGAATAAGTACATACTGAAAAGAGCCTGTGTCGTGCGAATTAAAGTGTTTAATTCATGACAACTCGTCAGCAAGTATATATCTTAACCCTAGCTTGTAGAAATACTTTTAATGTAACTCCTCAAAGTATGCTTTGCAAAGCTTATTCCTAGTGCTTCTATTCCATCTGCTTAGAGAGTAAGTTAGGAGCTGGTGATCTGTATAGGTGTTTCACGTTTAGGTAATATTTGACTGCATTCAGAGCCCAACCTATGTGTTAAAATATCTTTCTTATTGGCTGCATTATTTTCTTCTGCTGTTGTGAGCGCATTTTTGAAAGATATGAGAAATAGAGTTTAGTGATTATGTTGAGCAGTCATCATGCCAGATTCCACCGAAGTTTTATATCCAAGTACGGCTCCACTATCTACTCTTTGGCTTCGAAGCCCTCGGGGATAAAATTCACAGTTCTACTTAATGTTTCTGGTGTTATCTGTCACACATACCCTTGCCATCCTCCATTGACTTCGAGAATGATTTTCGGGATATGTTCATGAAGAACATCGTCGAGTTCGCTTTGAAATATTAAAGGCATAAGTCAGTCGTCTAGACTCTTATTTTCCGGTATTACGGAGAAAGCTGTTTTTATCGATATCGCATTTCTTATTGGAATTCCTAAAGCGAATAGCTTGTTATTTCCCAATGGGGCTAGCACTACATTGATTTCAGGTATTGGATATTGTTCTGATAGATTCGATAGTTGATAACCATTCGATACTTGTTGTACAATCCACAACAACGATTTGACATTAATGTATGGATGATTAAATAAATTGGCTACCGGTGACAGATTTGGTATCGGGTTAGGTATAGATTGAATGAAGTTTCTATTTTATCCTGTTTCTAAAAGTATCATAAATATCTCCCTCCGCTGCATGATCGAAAAATGGTAGGGGAGAGTTCTTTATTCTAAAAAATATAGAGCAAAATGATCAAACTAATGCCGCAGACTGCTATATCCGCTATATTTGATCGTTTTATTATATTTTTTTTTACATAAAGTATAAAATAGATGAAGATTTAGGGTATTTGCTAGTCGGGTATTCCCAACTGGAACACTCTTACATGTATTTTATTTCAAGAATGAAGTAGCAGTGCTCTTTAAAAACTTTTGTTTCCTTAAATAGCTAATATTAAACCGTATTTTTTTTTTCGCTTACTCGTTTTGCTGGCGTTTTTAAAATTAAGTACCGGTAGATACTTAGTAGCGATAAGCGATCGAGCAACTAAGCAACTGTTTTGCTCTGTTGCTGTAAGTGATACGGTCCCTGCTCGGGCGACAGTCAATTATTTACGACCTCGGCAGTGAAGTTGTTGACGCAGGCAGCGGCAGAGCAGCAGCGAGTGGCGTGATCGTTCGCAAGTTTTGGCATTTCTGACAGGCCTGGCTCAAAAGACACGTCTCACAGTGGCCCGCTTTTTAAAAAAGCGACTCTCAAAACGATGATTGGTTGGGTTCGAGGACTCAACATATACCAACTAGGGAATAGAAGTTCCTTTTTAAATTTTTTCGAAATTGGTTACCATTTTTATACACTGAGCCCATTGAAAATGGATAAAAAAGGTATTATGTATTTGTGCAAATGTATGTAACAGGCAGAAGGAAGCATCTCCGACCCCATAAAGTATGTATATTCTTGATCAGCATCAACAGCCGAGTCGATGTAGCCATGTCCGTCTGTCTGTCCGTATGTATGAACGCAAGGATCTCAGAACCTATAAGAGCTAGAGACTTGAAATTTTAGCTGTAGGTCCTCCTAGTCCCCGCGCAGATCGAGTTTGTTTCCGATATTCGATAACTTGCCCCGTTTCCAAGTAATTGATAAAAAAGCAATTTCGGCAAATAGTATGAGCTAGAGTCTCCAAACTTGACATGTAGCTTCTAGAATAGTATATATATATCAAGTATTTTTTATTTTATACCTATCGCCTGTTGGAAGAAGAGGGATCAGGGTATCCCCTAGTCGGGAGCTCCCGGCTAGAACCTCTTACTTGTTTTTTAATGCGTAAATGAGCGAGAAGCGCGAGCTGAATTTGATTTTTATTTAAATTCCCAATAAACCTCACTGACAACACCTCTTTTATTGCCTTTAAGGGTCTCTCCAGCTGGACCATGGCTGGTTATGACTTATAGTTGGAGGTTTCATGTGAAGAAAATAAAATTTCTTATACTTAGTGTAAAGGTATTAAACTTAATAACAAATTATCCTTTAATTAATAAACAATCGATTTATTTAAATAGTTAAGAATATTACCTGTAAGACTTTGTGAGCACATATTAATTTTATTGATATTTTTACATTATAATTAATAATAATACATTGAGTTAGTTGCAAAAACTAAATTTTTACATTTTACTTTTTTATTCTTTATTTGCAAAGGTTGAATAAGTTATTTCTTATAAGGTTCAATATCTGATTTTGGACGTCAAGGACGTAAGTAACTTTTTCGCCATTTAATGCTATTTATATATTGCCTTAGTTAAAGCTTCTTCTATAAGGTAAAGGGTTTTTTTCTGTAAAAATATTGCTTATCATGGTATAGTTTTCTACTAATAATATAATTGTTAACTTTTCTAAAAATGTTATCTTTACTATGCATCTCATTATCACTAATAGAGTTGAGTGGAGCCTATCATCTTAACAATTATTGTGCTCTTGTGTGGTTGTGTATTAAATACCATATATGAACTGTTTTTTTGTTTTTATATTTTGGTCACGGGTAATGGGTAAAAATTGTATATTAGTTTTTTATAAATGTATGGGACAGAAAGGAAGCAGCCCTGGCACCGTAAAACACGTATTGTACAGTATGTACACGTCGATCAAGCTTATCCGTCTGTCTGTCCGTCTGCTCGTTTTCCAAATGTCTAGCACTATCCCCGTCTAACGTGCGAAATCAAATTAGTAAAAACTCCAATTGGAACCACACAAAAATTTTGTATTATTGCATATATACGAATAGTCTATGGCACAGAAAAATCTACTTAAGAATTAGGTTAGGAAACACAGAAGAAAACGTAGGTTAAGAAACGCCGAAGATTTAATTTAAAGATTTATTGGAATTTTGTAAAATAGAAAACAAGCAACAAAGCTGATAAGACTTTTTACATTAATCGATAATTGTGGAGGCAAACGACAAGTACAGTACCAGTACGAACAAAATATAACATTGAGATTCCTGAAAGCGATTTAGACTAGGCAAAGAAACTAGAAAAGTGCGTTGTGCCCATACATAAGGCAATTAAGGTCACACTAAATGATTTAACGAAATCAGCTACGAGGCTGATAAAGATTTGAAGTCGTTTTGCCAGCTTATGTTCTACAAAGAATATTACCAGAACAAACGTGGAGGTTTTTAACATTAACACAAAAAACAGAAAGTTTTTTATACAAAATCAAATTTTCGTAATCTCAAGTTTTCGGATTTGAATAAAACTTCTAAATGTTAGGTTTCGTTCATTAAGAAAAAAATTGTTCATATAAGAACTATCTATCGAAGAGATAGATCGTAAATAAAAATATAAGAACTAAATTTTCGACAGTTCATTAGAATGACAAATGTATGTAATGGTGTTCGGACCCAGACTATTCCGACATTCTACTGCCGGCAAAAAAAGCTCGAACTTATACAAACTTTTATGACGATATAATTACAGCTGAGGGGTATGTTTGCAAAAGGAACAAGAGTGAACCGTAGTGAAATAAGACTTGCAAGTCAAGGAATATCATTGCATTCTTGGATATCATAGTACTTGACAATAAGCTCTAGTTATACCCTGCTATTTAATCGATACCCATTGCAAATGGGTAAGTAATGGTATATTTGTTTTGTGCCAATATATGTAGCATGCGGATGGAGCTAGTTGGACCCCATAAAGTACATATATATACGTGGCACGTATGTTATAAAATCAAAAAAACTTTGGAAATGATTTTAAAACTGATCGGACGGGAATTAAACAACTTTTATGCAAATCGGAAAACTCTTAAAATTCACCAAAAAAATCTTAAAAATGCATTTTCCACCGAAGGAGTTTAGATTTTGCGAGAAATGTCAAACACGTCTCTAATGATTTTTCTTATAGATCTTTGGAAATAAATTTGAACACAAAACGTCATCCACCAAATATTGGACCCCCATTTGCACCAAGGAGGGATGGATTTTTCAAAAAGTGTGAAACACCCCTCAAATGAATTTGAATATAGATCTTTGAAAATTAGTTTGGGGCCGATCAGATGGTAAACAAAAAACTTTCATACAACCTTTTTCCGCCAATTTACCACTGTTGCGGGTGGAATTTTCCAAATCGCTGAAATACGTACTTATTAAGTTCTTATGAAGAGCTTTAAAAATAAGTTTGAAGCAAATCGGACACAACTTAAAACGCCGCCCAAAAAATCTTTAAATCGCATTCCCCCCGAAGAAGTTTGAATTCTGCGAAAAGTAAGAAACACGTCTCAAATGATTTTCATATAGATCTCTGGAAATGAATTTGACCGCGAAACGTCACCCACCAAATCTTTGACCTCCATTTCCACCAAAGAGGAATGGGTTTTCCGAAAAGTGCGAAACACCCCTCAAATGAATTTGAACAAAGATCTTTGAAAATAAGTTTGGGGCCGATCGGATGGTAAACAAAAAAGTAACATACAAACGTTTTTCGCGATTTTTCCACACTTGCGAGTGGAATTTCCCGAAACCCCGTCTTAACGTGCACCTACATCACATAAGGTAACTACAGTGAAAATTTCAGCTTCCTAGCTCTTACGGTTTGGGCTTTGCGTTGGTGACCAATCAGTCAGTCAGTCAGTCAGTCAGGACAAACAGTTTTATATATAGAGATTAACATTTTACTCAAACTCATTTTATTGTAACTAAGTAAATTATTTATTAGTGTTTAGGGAAAAAAAGTGTTTATAAAAAATTGGTGGGATATAGGGTAGTAAATCCATCATATCTTTACGTTATTCTTCTGTTATTGATCTAATGGTTGTATATAATGGAAGCAAATCAATATTTTCGTATATTCTAGGTATTCCTTTATTAGGTGAGAGGCCTAATACTTTGAATTCGGAATTGTCATCCAAGGAAGTTTTATAAAACATTTTATATGGAGCATTTTTTAGAAATCTGATCCATATATTTTTAGCCAAGACACAGCTTCTCCGTTGGTGTTTTTCTTTCTATTATTCGTTGATTCTTTAAGTTGTTTTGTCGAAATGAAATTTTTCTGAGCCATTTGTACTAGCATAAATGGGTTTTTCTTTTTACATAATTCTATTAAATAATAATAATGCCCAGGGATGTATAAATAATTCGATTTTTTAATTTTAGTATCTATCAAACCAAAATCGCGATCATTTGGCAAAAAAGAATGGCCGGATACCATAAATTTATGATCAACTGTTTCAACATTTTTATCAGATGACTGAACAATTTTTAACCATATTAAAGCTATGTTAATGTTACGATTTTGTCCCGAGCAGGCATCACTGTAAGCTATGATATGCTTTCGAGTGGTAATGTCCCGAATATGCTTTAAGACTGACTTCTACCACTATCAAAAAAACAGTAACTGTTTTTTGTTTACCAAACAAAAAATAAACACATTTTATCGAGTTAATTTTCATGGCATACTGCTATCTCTTCAGATTATGTTGTTTTATTAGGATTTGATATGAAATAGCTGATAAACTAGATTTTTAAAATTTTTGACTTATACCACTTTCAAAATCAAGGGCTCATATATCTCTATATATAAAACTGTTTGTCCTGACTGACTGACTGACTGACTGATTGGTGATCAACGCACAGCACAAACCGTAAGAGCTAGGATGCTGAAATTTTCACTGTAGCTACCTTATGTGATGTAGGTGCACGTTCCACCCGCAAGTGTGGAATTTTTTGTTTACCATCCGATTGGCCCCAAACTTATTTTGAAAGATCTTTGTTCAAATTCATTTGAGGGGTGTTTCACACTTTTAGGAAAATGCATCCCTTCTTGGTGGAAATGGAGGTCAAAGATTTGGTGGGTGACGTTTCGCGCTCAAATTTATTTCCAGAGATCTATAAGAAAAATCATTTGATACGTGTTTCACACATTTCGCAGAATTCAAACTTCTTCGGGGGGAATGCAATTTAAAGATTTTTTGGGCGAAGCTTTAGATTGTGTCCGATTTGCTTCAAACTTATTTTCAAAGCTCTACATAAGAACTTAATGAATACGTGTTTCAGCGACTTGGGAAATTCCACCCGTAACAGTGGTAAATTGGCGGAAATTGGCGTCCGTCCGATCAGTTTCAAAATCATTTTGCTTTTTTGAGAACATTTATTTTATAACATACGTGCCACGGGCAAGCCCGGGTTGTACCCGCTAGTATATATATATATGTATGTATATATATGTATATGTAGAACATATATATATATATACGTCCATCCCCTCCCTCTCTTCGTCAGTATGAAGGCGTCAATCATAGGAAACTGTAAATGCTAGACACTTGAAATTTGAAATATATTGTATTCTCTTACACGAGCTTTGGTATGTAACCCTTTTATGGTATACACAAATTATGAATATTTCTCCCTTTCACGCTAAAACTGAAAATAATCATAGCCTTTTAATTTTGTAATTTTCAGGAAGAACATTGAGTTATTAAGTGTGACGCAGGCGGGAGAATCAGCGCTGTTTCTGCGCAAGGTATTTTCGAATAAAAATTGAGCTATATTTTATGATTAAAACCAACATAACCATAAACCAAAATAACTAACTGAGGGGTGCAGGAGATTTTGAGTCGAGTCATCTCGACTATTGAGATCCAGTATAAAAATAATATTGATTAAAGTCGAAAGTGATGATTTTATATAAATTCACATCTCTGACATACATATGTATGTTTACAAGGGTATAAACGAGTCGGTGTCCCGGAGAAAGTCGTATTTTTCCATCTTCAAAAACGAACAAAAAGTTTGGATTCAAAAGCAGCAAAATCCGATTAAAAATCCCATTTACTGCCACGTCAGCCTTTTGGTTGTCCGTCCGCTTCCCAGCTGGCCAGTTTTTGTCTTACGAATGTATTTACATGTGAGCAGCTCCAGGCAGATCAACAGCTCAGAACCAATTCGTAGATAAGTCACGTTGTCAACAAAATCCACAGCAAATTAAAACTAAATATGTGAACGAACTGTGGAAGCAAAGTATCTTAACGACCTTTGGCTGACATAAATTGATAAGGTCGCGCTACGGTTTCATCAAATGCGCGGCTTTCCCTCCCGTCGTGTAAATAAATGCGGCTGACATATTTAATAAACATCTGTTTTTTCTATACCCTTGCAGCGGGTATTAACGTCTTATCTCAAAATGAGTAATGCACAGATGGAGTCATCTCCGATCTTGTGAGGTATGTATGTCTAATATAATCTTTCGGCCTGTTTGTTTCTAGGCATTCTTATCTCTTGCATAGGTTTGCCTTTTAGATGCATTTCTTATGCCGGAATCGGTTGAATTAGACTAATACATCATATTGTACATATGGAGTTGCCATAGGTATGGTCGGAAAATTCCTATATGAGAAACTTTGTTCTTATATCTTGACCAACATTTCAGAAAAATCACCAACATACTATTCTATAATTTTGCTGAACGCGAATAATAGGTTAAGAATTAACTTTTTATTATAACATTGTTTGTTGACTAAGCTTAGAAACTGGAAGCTTTACTTTTTTCATAAGATATTTGTAGAGCTTTATCGACGTCATAATAATATATGTACATATGTACCTATCTAAACCATATATCTGCAAGGGTATTTAATCTTCAACATTTTAAAAATAGCATTCGTCTTTTGTTATTTAATAAAATGTATTTTCCTAGAAATAACAGAGATATTACACAACCATCAGTTTAATTTGAGCTCTTCTGCGAATTCGTGGAAAAATTCAACCAAAAAAAAATCACCCGCGGTATCAATGTGTTGGAGAAGACACACAGTTGGTTGAATGATGATGATGATTGTCGTACATACATACATACATACATTTGTATTTATAAATGTGCAAATTGAAAGTTCATACCTACTATAGCGTGAGCTTTCGATTTCAAACATTAAATATGTATGAACATATGTATGTACACCTGTATGTAATTACTTAACTACTTGAAACTCGAAGAAAGGGAAAATATGTATGTACATACACATGTACTTTGCCCACTGTTAGTCTCATTTCTTTTCTTTTTTAAGGGATTTAATTTGAATGAATATATGTATACAGAATGGTTTTATAAACATAGCTTAGGGAAAAATAACAGTGTAAAATTAAACAAGAGGTTCTAGTCGGGAACTCCCGACTACGGGATACCCTGAACCCTCTTCTTACGACAGGCGATAGGTATAAAATGAATAATACTTGATATATATACTATTCTAGAAGCTACATGTCAAGTTTGGTGACTCTAGCTCATATTATTTACCGAAATTGCTCAACAAATAGGATTTCGATATTGATTTTTATCGATTATTTGGAAACGGGGCAAGTTATCGAATATCGGAAACAAACTCGATCTGCGCGGCACAAGGAGGACTTACAGCCAAAATTTCAAGTCTCTAACTCTTATAGGTTCTGAGATCCTTGCGTTCATACATACGGACAGACGGACGGACAGACAGACGGACATGGCTAGATCGACTCGGCTGTTGATGCTGATCAAGAATATATATACTTTATTGGGTTGGAGCTGCTTCCTTCGGCCTGTTACATACATTTGCACAAAAACATTATACCCTTTTTCAATGGTTTCAGGGTATAAAAACACGAGAACAAAAACAAACGGTACCCTCTCAGCCACTCTTCAGACTATTCTAGAAAATGTTATAATTCTTATACCCTAACTCGTTGAAAATGGGTAAATAGGGTGTAATGATTTTGTGCAAATGTATGCAACAGAGACACGAAAGAATCACCGACCCCAAAAAGTATATATATTCTTACTCAGCAATAATGGCAGATCTAGTCTGTTCATCCGAATGCCTATTCGGCCTGCATAAATACTTCCAATCACGAAAACCATCAGTGGTAGAAATTTAAAAAAAAAATTTCAAAATGTTCGTTGATTCTCGTATAGTTTGCGTAAATCCAGAAAATTTGATACCTTCGCCCAAAACAAATTAAGTAAACGCAATTTTAGAAGTATTTATTTACACTCATTTGGATGCTCTTCAAATTTTATAAAGATCGAAACAGATCACGAAACTATTTTCCATAGTATGTGGCTAACGCTATAAGATGGCCAAGGCCAACTGGCTACTAAGCCCCAACAGCCCATTGCCACTTCGCTGCAAACGGGCAGTTTACAACGTCGTGGTGGCGCCAACTTGGAGAAACAGTATCCAGGTTTGGGGCATTGCATCTCGGATAAATCGAAGACGGATATAGACACTCCAAAACTTGGCCTTGCGCCGAATGACCGGTGCTGACTGGTACGTCAGAAATTCTACCTTGCACAGAGACCTCAAAATGGAGACCATAGACAGCCAAGTCGGAGCATTCGCCAACCGGTACAGCGAACGCTTGCAGCGACACTGCAGCAAGAGACCTCGCTGGGAGGTGTGTAGTCAGGAGGGTCAAGAGAAGATCGTTCAAGGACCTCCTCCAACCACGACATAGTAGACGCCCCAGAGTCCCCCGTATACCTAAGTGACGATGCAGCCTTATTAAAAAAAGCTGATATATCTAAATATAGGAAACTTATTTTTTTAAATCAGTGCGATTTTCTATGTTTCAAGTAGAACTACTTTTTAAAATCATTGGTAATTTGGAAATAAATTTAAAATATATAAAAATGTTAAAGGAAGTTTTTGGGGTAATTCGCTCCTAACTTTTGAAAATCTAAGCTTTTTCTTAAGCTTAGAAAGCTCCCTGGAAAAAAAAATCGGACTTTAAACACCAAAGATAATCAAGATCGCATTTCCCGTAGGGCGCGCTAAGGGAAGAAACTCCGAAGCAAGCGGCATGCGGGCATATTCTTGTAGATTGGTCTTTTGTGTATGTATGTATGTATGTATGTATAGCAAGAATGTTTCGAACGCCAGCTCGTTGCAGAGTACAGGCTATATTTCAGTCGGGCACGCACTAGCTTGTTTTAAAATTACAAAAGTAACATTAACAAATTAGATTCTAACCCGATCGTGTAAAAACATGATTTATAAAATGTGAAAAAATAATGATGTTGCCACATTAAGGGAAGCTTTGCAATGATGGTCAATTGGAAGTATTTCGTTTCCCTATTGGACTTCCACATCCCACAACTCAGGGTACATAACCCCGATAGATTATATAATTATATATAACTCAATAACTAAACTAATTGCGAACTTGAGTGATATTCGCTGTAATTCAGCCTGGGTACATCCGTTTTCTATGATATGATATATAGAGATTTCCCGATTTGAAACGCCTTCAGCTTTTAAGTCTGGAAGTATGTTTTGAATTTCAGGTATCTGACTTCAATAATGTCGAAATGATTGACATTGTACAACACCAATATACTCTTTTCACTATGTGAACGAGTATCAAATTTAGCACAATAGTTAACATTTTGATTGCGGCTCTATATATTCTTAATCGGGCCATGTATGCAGATCAAGCTTATTTAAAGCTACCGTTACAAAGCGTTTAGCTTCCTTTTATTCAAATCACACAAACACACATTTGCTCAACCACTCATAAAAACCCACGTCGCAAGCTGGGCACTTCACGCAGAGACTTTGCTTCTTCTTTGCTAAGCATTATACTATACGTGTTTTTTGGCGCATATTTTGTGTGTTTTTTTCGTTTGTCCAATTTTGCTTGGAGGTATCCAAAAAGGAAATATTCTGGATCTCTGTATATTGTACAGTCTAATGTACCTACATACATATGTATATTCCAAATTCAGTATTTTAGCTTATATGTTGACTTCGTGGAAACTGGGCGAGCTATCTTTGAGTTAAATAAATTCCATCTGTTCGTGCATAAGAAGGATCTACGTGCAAAATGTCAAATCTCCAGCTGCTATAAGAAATACAAACAGAGGGTATCTTCTAGTCAGTCCCTCTTGACTATAACTAGCTAGTTTTTGTAGGTATGCGTATGGCTTTACATGTTCAGATGTACATTTATGTGTGTAAGCATATGCATAGTATATTTTCATTAGTCGTTATTAAATGATATCATTCGATATACATATGTACACATGGATAACCTTAGACCCACATTCATATACATATGTACATACATACATATTCGAACAAACTTAACATAGCACGTAAAATTGCATGCTTATATGCATGTGTGTGCGTACATAAGTGCGAAGTGATGTATAGCGACAGTGTTTTAATCGAACCTCGGTTGAAGCTTTGTTGCTCTGTTTTGTTGATTTTTATCGCCCACTTTATGATTTCATTTTCAAGTCGCGTTTCATTCTCATTTCGTTCGCACAGCTTTTGTGTTGATTTTTGTGCTTCGCATTGTTGTCGTTGCTCGTTGTTGCTTTTGCTGCTGCTGTCGTCTTTACCTTATTTCAGTTTCAGTCACAGTTTTGCTTCTACAGTATTCTCATCGAGTTCACTTTAAGATTGTCTCACCTCGAGCTAGGCACAGTTTCAAATTAACATTCAATGCGAGCACAACAAGTTAGTAGTGAAACGTTTCAATATACATACATATAAATACCAAATCCCTTGGTGTATATACATATGTATGTATGTACATAGACAAAAAAGTATTGATTTATAAATTTTTTGTTTTTGTGAGAGTTTCGGTTTTTTTTCACAATATTATTGTATGACTAGATTATAAGTGCTGTTGACAGCTTGTATGGCGAGTTATATTTCTAATTTTCGGCTGTTATTTACGATCTTTTTGTGTCGCTAAAATAAACGAGACTGCTTGGCAATTTCTCGCACAATTGTAACACATTTCTGAGTCATAGCATGCATCCGGCATTTAACTGGCGTTTCTTAATGTTTGGTTCCGTCAATTACGGTAATTGCAGCTTACTCACGTCTTTCGTTTTGTTCGTATTTTTCTGATTACAGCAAAACATGCAGCTCTTTGCCCTGCTTCCCGTGCTCCTGGGCATTCTGACAATTGGTCAAAGCAACGCAGCTGCAGGCTCCTCTCATCTGCTATGTTACTACGATGGCGCCAGTTTCATCAGGGAAGGTAAGAGAAAGCGGTTATCGTATAAAGTAATAATGTTTACGTATTGTATATATTAAAGAAAAATAAGTCAGCCTAGGTAACAAAAATTAATATTCTAGTTGGGAGTGTACCAAATAGGAAATACACTGAACCCAAGGTGTCGTAACACGAAATCTAGCTTGACACACCTACACAAAAGCAACACGGCCCGTGTTCTTACCTTAACCTCACACTTAAGAAAATGCATTCTTGGAAAGCTATGGTGTTTTGGTCCGATCATTTTGAAGGCCTAAATATGACACCCAAATATGTGAATAAATACATTGTATGTACATACATACATAGCGAACGACTCTACTAAAGACGAGACTTTTCCCATTTCGTGGAAGTAAGGAGTGGTATCAAAAAAGGAACCTGCATACAAAATTTGAAGTATCTAGCTTTCATGCTTTCTACTGCCTCTTACATTAAGCCCATTTTCCATGGGCTCAGGGAATAACAATTAAGAGTTGCTGTCGGATGTGGCAATCTGTATAATTATCTGCTTACAGTATAATTGTCACATGAAAAATGTTATTAGTTGCTTTAACACTGCAGAAAGTATAGATTTGCACGGCTTAGCCGGGGTGTCCGAAAAATTCAACAGTTTTGTCTAATGTGAAAATACATTATATATTTGTATTTATGTTAATATATATATATATATATATAAATATACATGTACATACATAGATTTTACAGACGGGAGAGCACACGAGAGCTTCATCCCAGCTGCTATGAGTAAAGGCAGTTCAGACCTGTATCCAGAGTGTCTGTTCGCCGAGTAATCGCGACTTACCAAGTTTTATTTGTTCTTATTGTTATGAGTTGTGAGCTGTGATATTTTTAGCAAGCAGTTGAAAAGGTTATCACCGATTTGCAGCGTGTACGTAAGATGCTTGCTTAAGAGCAATATCAATTAACGCGTCTCTCATCCCTTTTATTTATTAGGTAAGCGTATGTATATACTTACGTTTTACTTACGAGTGCGCTGATAAATTGTTTGAGTATATTAACTCTTCATAATTGTTTACTTAGTGACTATGTTAACATATTTAACTGGTAAGGGCAAATCGGAAAAAGGGTGTTAAATTAAAAAAAAAAGGATACATAAATTAATTTGTTCCAGAATTTAAAATAAATTTAAATTAATTGTTACCATTTCTCAACGAGGCTTTTTAAGTGATAATTACAGTTTTTTTGTAGTATAATATATTGTCCATAATACTATTCTGTTAAACAGCAAATATACCAAGTAGTCCAAGTTGAAAATTGGTAAAAAACAATAGAAGGCAAATGTAGGTAACATTGAAAAAAATAATATTGACAACTTTAGTCGATTTATGACAGTCTATATAAACGCGTCCACGTCTTTGAGAGACTATCAAATCTAGAGACCTGAAGTTATATAGACTCTTGCATAGTACACATAAATCAGGAATATTTGGACACCTTTTCCTCGCAAAATAATAAAAAACGAGAAAGAAGTGATATCTTCGGCACACCGAAGATTTAATACCCTTGCAGACCCAACCTTTTCAAAATGCTCATAGTGCTTTGCCCGTATCTAAGAAGCACAGGGAAAATAGTTAATGCCGAGTATGGTTAAGATATCTTGAAAAACAAAACAGGTTTCCATACAACAACTTAATTTTCGACCGATCGTTCCTATGACAGCTATATGATATAGTAGCCCGATCTTAATAGAATTTTGTATACATATGGGGATCTTATTAAAACTAATAAGTACCGAGTTTCGTCAAGATATCTTGAAAAACATAAAAATTTTCCATACAAAAACTTAATTTTCGACCGATCGTTCCTATGGCAGCTATATGATATAGTTGTCCGATCTTAATAGGATTTTGCATATATATGAGGAGCGTAGTAAAACTTATAAATACCAAGTTTAGTCAAGATAACTTTATAAACAAAAATGTTTTTCATACAAGAACATACTTTTCGACCGATCGTTCCTATTCGCATAGAAACAGACAGACGGACAGACGGACATGGCTATATCAACTCGGCTGTTGATACTGATCAAGAATATATATACTTTATGGGGTCGGAGATGTCTCCTTCTATGCGTTACACGTTTCACGACAAAATTATAATACCCTCTGCAAGGGTATAAAAACAGAAAACTTATTTCGCAAGCGATTTTTTCTGAAGATATGGTATTCTGATGTTTTTAAAATATGACTTATTTGCAAGGCGACATCAATAATTCGTAAACGATATTAATAGTCAACCACTCGTTCCTGTGACAGCTATATATAGCTGATATAAGGGGCCGATTCTAATAAGATATTATTTATATAAAAAAGTTATTCGTACAAGACTTTTATTTTGCGAACGACCCTTTATATGGCAGCTATATGATATTGTGATCTGATCCGACATATTCCGACAAATATACTGCCTGCAACAGGAAATAGCTTTAACATTGAGAGAGTAGTTTGCTATAGCAACTCAGCTGCTGATGCTGATCAAGAATATATATGTATACTTTATGAAGTTGTAGATGTCATCTTTTAACATTAGCAGTCGTGGGCACAAGATCAGCGAACTAAGCTTTCAAGTAGAGAGTGTGAATTAAATACAGCCCATACAAGTTGATGCCTGTTGTAGCTGTGTTTGTTAATTGAAAATCATGTGACACAATTTGGACGATGTCTCAATTAAGCTAAACTTTTGTTAATTGGATATTCGCTACGACAATGCGATTAGGCAGTGTTCAAACTAAGATACTTGTCCTCTCTTTCTTTTTATACCCTGAACCCATTGAAAATGGGTTAAAAGGGTATAATGTATTTGTGCAAATGTATGTAACAGGCAGAAGGAAACATCTCCTACCCCATAAAGTATATATATTCTTGATCAGCATTAACAGCCGAGTCGATTTAGCCCGCCTGTCTGTCCGACCGTCCGTCCGTCTGTCCGTATGTATGAACGCAAGGATCTCAGAACCTATAAGAGCTAGAGATTTAAAATTTTAGATGTAGTTCCTCCTAGTCCATGCGCAGATCGAGTTTAATCGATAACTTGCTCCGTTTCCAAGTAATCGATAAAAATCAATATCGAAATGTTATCCTATTTTTTTGAGCAATTTTGGTAAATAAGAAGAGCTAGAGTAACCAAACTTGACATGTAGCTTCTAGAATAGTATATCGCTACCGCCACCTCCCCGCTACCACCATAAAGCTATAAATCATGTTAATATGACAACTTGTATTGCCTATGAATTAAGTCACAAGTTAAATGCAATTGTCATTTTGAGAATACACGAATATTTTATAGTACAATAAGATCCTACTACTGAAAATTTCATCAGATCGGTTAAGAAACACGAAAGAAAATGTGTTTTGGTCTGTAAACACGTGCAGCAGCAAGCGCGCACACATCCATGCGCGTCTGCTTTGAATTCTATCAACATCATTGCAATTGTGTTTGTATTGTTTTCTGTGCTGCTTTTTTAATTCGCTTTTTTCTCATAATGACTCGATGATTGGTGTGGCTATTGAGTAAAGGCGGCGGAAAGTAGCGCGGTCAGTCACGAGTTCGAACCCTGCCGAGCCAACTATTTTTTTTTGGCTGGTGTGGCTGTTGCGTAGGGGCGACAGTAAGTAATGCGGTATGTTGCGAGTTCGAATCCTGCCAAGGGAACTTTTTTTTTAATTTATCTTTATTACTACAGGGTATCCCATAGTCGGGAGCTCCCGACTAGAACCTCTTACTTGTTCATTATTCTTGCTGTCTCGTTTTCACACAGGGCTTTCCAAGCTTACTCTGAACGATTTGGAGCCAGCAATGCAGTTTTGCACACACTTGATCTACGGTTATGCAGGCATAAATCCCAGCAGCAATAAACTTGTCAGTACCAACGAAAAACTCGATCTGGATCTTGGCAGCAGCCTGTACCGCTCTGTGACTGGTCTAAAGAAGAAGTACCCAGCGTTGAAAGTTCTTCTTAGCGTTGGTGGCGACAAAGATGTTACCGACGAGGAAAGCTCCAAGTATCTGACACTGTTGGAGAGCAGCAACGCTCGCATTCCATTCATCAATAGCGCCCACTCACTGGTTAAGACCTATGGCTTTGACGGTCTTGATCTGGCCTGGCAGTTCCCTAAAAACAAACCCAAGAAGGTGCATAGTGGCATTGGCACATTCTGGAAAGGCTTCAAGAAGATCTTTTCCGGCGATCATGTAGTCGATGAGAAGGCTGAGGAGCACAAGGAGGAATTTACGGCACTGGTGCGTGAGTTGAAAAACGCTTTTCGACCGGATGGATATCTGCTGGGCCTTAGTGTACTGCCCAATGTGAACTCATCACGTACGTTTTTTGGAGTCTTATCTAAACAAATTAACTTTTATTCTGTAATCGACGCAGTGTTCTATGATGTGCCCGCTTTGATCAACAATCTGGATTTTGTCAATCTACACGCGTATGACTTTCAGACCCCTGTGCGTAATCCAGAGGTAGCTGACTTCCCGGCGCCTATCTACGAGCTAAACGAGCGCAACCCCGAGCATAACATAAACTTCCAGGTACAGTACTGGTTGAACAACCATGCGCCCGCCTCGAAAATCAACGTAGGTATCCCTACATATGGACGCGTCTGGAAGCTTACAAAAGATTCCGGCCTGACTGGCCTACCGCCTGTATCCGATGCCGATAATGTCGGCCCCGCCGGTGTTCAAACTCAAACTGCTGGCTTTTACAGCTGGCCAGAGGTATGTGCCAAGCTACCCAACCAAGCCAACCAGCATCTTAAGGGCGCTGATGGACCACTCCGTAAAGTGGGCGATCCCACTAAGCGATTTGGAAGCTACGCTTACCGCTCAGCCGACGATAAGGATGAAAATGGGCTCTGGGTAGGATATGAGGATCCCGATACAGCAGCTATCAAGGCCACCTTCGTAAAGAGCAAGGGACTGGGAGGCGTAGCCCTTGTCGACCTCAGCTTTGATGACTTCCGCGGTGGCTGCACTGGCAACGAAAAGTACCCTATTCTGCGCGCTATCAAGTATAAGCTATAGGCGGTCAATTCTCCCAAAAATGTAACACATTTTTACGACTTCGATTATATGTATCTGTTTTTATTCGGACTAATCCATAATAAACCATGTACAATCGTTGACACAACGTCTTCAAGATAAGTAAGTTCATGGGCGATGGTCCACGCTTTTAAAAACCAAAATCATTAGATATTCGTATGCTTGGTGTAACAGAGCGGCATCGTTGACCTTTGTTCTTTGACTCGCATTTTCTACCAAGGTTCAAATAAATTTTAACAAAGATCTTTGAAAATGAGTTTGAGACCGATTTGATGATAAACGGATAAGTTTCATTTTCGTGATTTTCCACATTTCCGGAAATTTATCAACTACAGTAAATTTCTGCTTGCTAGCTTTTACGGATTGGGCTGTGCGTTGATCACGATTCAGTCAGCTAGGAGAAATAGTTTAGTTCATAAAGATGACTCCTCTCCTTAAAAAGGAAGAAATGCGACTTAAAATGAAATGAGTCAATTTGTTGGCATTGTGGCTTTTGCATACACAAACAGGCCAGTTTAACTTGCCGATATTTAAATTTCAATATGGTTTCATACCCTGAACCCATTAAAAATAAGTAAAAAGGTTATAATGTATTTGTGCAAATGTATGTAACAGGCAGAAAGAAGCATCTCCGACCCCATACAGTGTATATTTGATCAGCATCAACAGCCGAGTCGATCCAGCCATGTCCGTCTGTCTGTCCGTCCGACCGTCAGTTTGTCCATCCGTCCGTGTCTCCGTCCGTCCGTATGTATGAACGCAGAACCTATAAGAGCTAAATTTTAGCTGTAGGTCCTACTGCAGATCGAGTTTGTTTCCGATATTCGATAACTTGCCCGTTTCCAAGAAATCGATAGAAATCGATATCGAAATCCTGTTTTTTGAGCAATTTTGGTAAATAATATGAGCTAGAGTCACCAAAGTTACCACCATAAAGTTATAAATCAAGTTAATTATCCAACTTATAGTGCTCACCAATTTTAACCACAATTTATATGCAATTGACTTTTTGAGAATTCGCAAATATTCTATATTCTATTCTACAATAAGATGTACTGTCGAAAATTTCATTAAGATCGGTTAACACAACAGTTATGTGCGCACGTGTTAGCAGCAGCTAGCGCAAATTCCAAAAATTTCTGCATACATTTTTTTTATTTTTTGCTATGGATATGTTGAAATTCGCCCATTCTCGAATCAGCAAACAAATCGATCTAGCCATGTCCGTCTGACTGCCTGTATATATGAACGTATCAATCTCATGCAGTACGGTTTTGTTTTACTCTATCGATAGTTTGCATAGTTTCCATGCGATCAAAAAGGATCGATATCAAGATCCTATTTTTGGAGCTTTGGGCTTATGAGCTAGAGTCGCCAAATCTGATACAGTTCGTTTTTATACCCTGAACCCATTGAGTAATAAAGAGACAGAGGAGGCTTTTGGATCAAAAG
>NW_026996669.1:0-1061 GCF_035044405.1 Drosophila montana | reverse complement strand
AATAAGTTTCTCGTCGTCCGCATACATGAGTACACGGGCATGGGATATAAGATCAGGGGAGATCATTTATAAAAAGAGTAAAGAGTAAAGGTCCAAGATGACTACCTTGAGGGTCACCAGAAGTAACGTGAACCTGTTTAGAGGTAGTCAGCCTCAGCATTACTCTTTGGGTCCTACCTTTTAAATAAGAACTAATCCAAAGCAAAAGAGACGGAGGGAAACCTATTCGGTCAAGTTTAAAAAGTAAAATGTCATGGTGCACAGAGTCAAACACCTTACTGAAGTCAGTGTAAATGACATCAGTTTGCATTTTCGAAAGGAAAGCATCATTTACCAAGGAAGTAAACTCAAGCAGATTGGTCGTAGTTGACCGATTCTTTACGAATCCATGTTTAACAGGGGAAACAACTGATTTGCAGAAATGCTGCAAATTCGAAGTGATTATTTTTTCAAATAATTTAGGAATAGCGGACAGTTTTGCAATAAGTAAGTTAGCAGAATCAGAGTCATTGCTAGCTTTATCCATCCCGAGAGAAAAAGAAGATGGCAAACTTGAAGATTTACGCTTCGAGTTTACGAAATTGTAAAACTGTCTCGGATTTAGGGTAAATTGGCTTTTGCAACGAGTTAGATAATTCTCATAGCATTGAGAATTCAGAAGAAAGAAGTTCGACTTGGCTATGGAATATTTAGCCAAGTCTGTACACGAACCAGACTTTTTAAACTTTTTGAAATATTTAGATTTTATATTTTTTAGATTTGATAATCTGGGAGTAAACCAAGGTGGCTTTGAAGAAGTAGTCGAAGGAATTGACTTGGGCAAAAAAAATTGACTTGTTATAAAAAAAGTTAATAGCATGTCAACCGAGTCATATAAGAAAGACCAATCGGTTGCATAAATAAGCTGATTCAGCAATGAATAATTTCCTTTGCGAAAGCAACGGCGGGGCTTATTGGCAGATGAGCACGAAATGAGAGGATTACAATTGAACATTGCAACCTCTAAAGTAGGATGATATACATCCTCAGGAAGAGATAAAGGAGGGGACCTAGATACATTA
>NW_026996668.1:0-1251 GCF_035044405.1 Drosophila montana | reverse complement strand
GTCCTTATCATCAAGCCGGTTTACTCACCGGGCCCTGCTGGTGTTTTTATTTATTAAGATATCTACCACTAACTCGGAATTTATAAGTCTCTCTATGCTCTCTACATATGCAACATCTGATCAACATCGGACCATTATATTTATTTATTTATTTTATTAATAGTCGACAAGACAAGTGTCATCATAATTATTCAATACATACATGAGAGAACTAAATCCTAAAAGCCTAGTCGAAATACCCAATTTCTAATAGCATCACCGACCGATGGAGGTGTTTTATTTGCCCGTCCCGCCGCTATGCCTTTTTTCACAGCTAATTTTATCAGTGACGCTATTAGAGCCTACAGCTAAGAAGAAGGGTGTTAGAAGAGAAAATAGTGTTCTTAAGTAAAATTAAAAATAATCTTAATTTACTATATTATTTAAGAAAATACAATATATAAGGAAAAGGAAAGAAAGGAGGTATTAATAAAGTAAATAAATTTAAACTATTATAGATATATAGACCGTTAGGCAGATAGGAAAATTTATTTATTTATGGGGGAAATTTATAGCCTTTCTGGCAAGCTATGCTCCTGCTCATAGCTGGGAATTGAGTTCCCAAAGGTATCTTGAAAGCAATGATTTTAGAGAAAACGTAATGCAAACTATTGTAATTTTTACATTCACGCGGAAAGGATTGTGCATAGCATAGTCTGTTGTGCACGTTGGTAGGAACAAGGGGCGATAATTCCTGGTAGGTCTAGAAAGAACAGAGAATTAAAGACTCCCTAACAGTAAAGAAGAATCTATATCGTCAACAATCAACTTATGTAGAAAGACAACACCGAGAATTGTCCTACGTTTGTTGAACGACGGAAGGCTAAGAAGAAGAAGCCTGCTAAGTATGGATGGATGGCAACCGAAGTTTGGGGTCCCAATTTAAACCTCATTAGGCAAAAAGACGAAATTGCTTCTGAACAGATTCAATACGATCCTGGCTATTGTTATACTGCGGAGACCAGATGCAAGAGCAGTATTCAAGGATAGGGTGAACAAGACAGATTTAGAAATGATAATAAAATGTATTTATATAATGATAATAAAATGGGAATTTGATAGGATTATTTAGATAGAGGCCACAGAGTGGGTTTTCGTATGGAGTATAAGATCGTATCGGCGAGCATGGATATATTTACGTTATTTATATCTAAAGTACTTAACCATAGTTGTGTACGTGCGTCTTAGTGTACAACGAAAAGCACTTCAAGC
>NW_026996667.1:0-1256 GCF_035044405.1 Drosophila montana | reverse complement strand
ACCTCTATATAATATAGATGATTACGCTAAGGAATCAAAATATAGGTTAGAGTTAGCATATAAAAGACCTAGGATAATGTTAGAAAAACATAAAGCAAAATATAAAGAATATTATGATAATAAGGTCAACGATTTTAATTTAAAAGTAGGAGATAAGATGTTATTAAGAAACAATACTGGCCATAAATTAAAACCAGTTTATTTAGGCCTCTATGAAGTAATAGGAATAGAAGATAGAGATATAATAAAAGGTAAAAAGAGTTAAGAACAAAAAGTTCATAAGGATAGATTAAAAATGTTTAATGCATAAAAATTCTAAATTTTCTTTATGAATTCGAATTTTGAATAAAATACACAAAAATAAAAAATATATGACGGCCTGATCAGCCAAATGAAAAAATTTTTTTTTACAAATAAACGAATCATTATAATAAAATTTGTCTTTAAACAAAAAAAAATTTTTTGGTTTAAATTTGTATGCCTTTAATACTTTTGTATTTTTATATTCCTACATTTTTATATTTCTTTTTATATCCAAAAATTTCAATATTTACATCAATATATGTTAACCAATTACAAAAAAAAACCTCAATAATTAAGTTCATTTAATAACTACACATTCATAATGTTACGTTATTTGTGCCCTTACAGAATACCCAGTACTTAAATATAAAGTATGCAGCACTTTGTTACATACAATAACAATTATATAGTAAACAAGCCCAGAGCCACGTTATGTATTGGCTCTGTCTCATATTACGCAGCGCGGTTCACTAGCCTCACTAGCTGACCGTTTATGCTTACGCTGCATATCCCACGATCCGTCTGAGCGCATTCCGTGAGCAATATATATGCTCACTAATACAGGCATATGCGAGCTACTCACTCTCCCTCTCTTTGTAGCTGTTAACCAATAACAGCATAAGTATATATAAGTATATCCATAGGCCTAGCGCACATTTTTAAAGGCGAATAAATTCATTCTGAACATATGCACTGACGTGCTGATCGTTTTATTCTAATATATATATATGGAACACATAATAAATTTCTACAGTTGACAAGACTTTAATAATTGAGTTCTACTGTCGACTTCGACCCGACAAGTTGCATCGTGCACAACTGTAAAATTCCAATAAGTCACGCCTACTGTTAATAAAGATATTTTTTTCAAGTAACTCTATGGAGGTTGAATATGAGGACTGCTAGCCTTTGGCATTCCTTATCTGCTTGATTTAAATAATTTATAGTTTCAA
>NW_026996666.1:0-1877 GCF_035044405.1 Drosophila montana | reverse complement strand
CTGTTGTTGTTTTGCGAGTGATTTGTTGTTGCTTCCTATAGTAAATGAGCTTTATTTTTGAGTTGGATTTTGCGTTTGCGGACCAACCCGATCTACCTCTCGGGATTTTTAAAACGGTAAAAAAAGCTCGGAGTGAGCCTTCAGCTCTGTCTCTTTATTACTCAAAGTGTGTATGCATTGCCAAAGGCGACGCGTTAGGAAAGAGAAGAGAGAAGTACAAAGTAATAGAAGGCTAGAGCAGTGTTGTCGTTTTGCTGTTATGAAGGCAAATGAGCCGGTGCGTAGCGAAAAAGTGTTTCGAGGGAGTGTTGGGAAATGTTTTAATGTTTAATGTGCAGTGAGCTGCAGCTGCGCTGCAAAATAAAAAATCTCACTATTTGCGCTGACCTTAGCAAGTGGTGTATCTTGCGCAGAAATCTTATATTATTAAATAAGAAAAGTTTAGTTACGGACGGTGACTCGAGACACGGAAGAAAATTGAGATTATTTGTTCACAAAATAGTTTTATGTACATCGACATTATTCATTAACATAGTTATAACATTTCATAACAGTTGAAAACAAATTAAAAAAAAAACTGCCA
This sequence comes from Drosophila montana, assembly GCF_035044405.1. NCBI lineage: Eukaryota > Metazoa > Arthropoda > Insecta > Diptera > Drosophilidae > Drosophila > Drosophila montana. The sequence goes on along the minus strand of NW_026996666.1, from coordinate 1,294 downwards.
TTGACGCTGATAAATATATGATACAAAAAAAGCGACCGTCGACGCTGTTAAACTTAAGCTACTAAAGAGAGCAGCCGCTGTTGTTACTAATTAACATAGGCAAAACTGAATCTGTTGGTGCGGAAAATTTACATCTAAGTATATCAAATCCAAAAATAGTAAATTAGGATTATTTGAAAATCTATATATGAAGTAGCCGTATACAAATTTTGTGAGATGGAGAAAAACGAGAAAAACAGAGTGGCAGCTGAGTACTGAAGGACGCAAAGCTGAACTGCAAGCAATATTATTTGAACATTATGGCGTGGAAATAGAAGAAGCGGGTTCATGTGATGATATTTCGGTTAATACAGCACCTTTGATGCAGAGTCCTAAGAGAGCTAGGTCGTGGCTTACTCTGAAAGATGTAGAGGGTAGTGTGTATCATGAATTGTCGAATTCGAGAGATATTGAACAGTGGGTGAGTGAGTTAGAAGAATGCGCTATATCGGTACAGTGGAGATGGTTACAGGTATTTATCTATGACCAACAGCTGCTTGAGGGAGCTGCTAAAACATTTATTCGTAGTCAGCGGGGTATAAATAACTGGGAGGTGCTAAAAAACGCATTGAAAAATGAATTTGAGGTAAGGTTGTGATCAGCAGAAATTCAAAGTCGTTTGGGATAGTGACAGCAGAAAAAGGGTGAGTCATTGTTAGAATTCTTTTATGCGTTGATGGAATTAGAAAAATCTATCGATCTCGAGGATGAGAGCTTGATTGACTATTTTATAGAAAGCATACCAGATTCTTGAAAAAACAAGTCGCTATTGAAACAAGTTCGAACAAACAAACAGTTGTGGTTCAAGACTTTAAAGCAAATACTGTCCCAAAAATAATTCTTCTTGTTTTAAATGTGGTAACCAGCACTCCGCGCTTTGCAGTGAAGTAGCGAGAGCAAATATAAAAAAGAAAAATCGACGATATTGTCCGAGACGAAATGTTGATGTTAAAGTCACATTCACTTCCTTTGGCTAAGAATTGAAAGACGTCGTTTGTGGCACAGTGATTTGCAAAGGTTCAGTGGAGCGGACCTGTGTCTCATGCGTAGGTGTGTCTATTGGAAGTTAGGAATGAGACATTTAACCGGACGTTCTAAGACTCTAACGGGTATAGCTTACAGCCAAATTCTGACTTTTGCAAGCTTTATAATACTCTTAAAGATTTACAATCTTCAAATAAAAATCGAGCTGCATGTTTTACCAGATGAGAATATAACTTTTGAAACAATTCTTGGCAGAACCATTTTGAATTAT
>NW_026996665.1:0-2118 GCF_035044405.1 Drosophila montana | reverse complement strand
CTTTCATGCCTGGCGTTTCATCTGGCGTTTGAGTTTTCGCACGACATGCCTGCCGACTGGCTATTCGTTCTCCAAAAGCCAGACGAACGAATGCCGAAGTCGCGGCTTGCTGATGCTGACCCGAGCAACGAAGTTAGTCACCAGCCTGCCTTCAGCAAGGCCGCTCGATGGTGCTTTGCGTCGCTTCATTTTCGAAGTATATTGAGCGATAAGTTTTTAACTTACGATCGGCGCAAAGTACTTCTGCTTTATCCATGAAATGCATTCTTTATTTAAATGATACATTAGCCTAGATACTAACCATAAATTTTGCACTGAAATTTAAGAATAAAATAATTTTTTTACAAGGCGCAACTTGTGCAACTACTATGTTAAGAAAATATCACACATAGATTTATTTCACTTTTGTTTTTGGACAGTGTATGCTGGAGAGAAGTTCTTGCGCAGCCAATGGCGTGCAAGCACCTCTGTTTGTATGTGTGTGCATAACTATATCAAAATGTATGTGTATATGTGTTGTTATTCACTGCCTTGTCTTTGGGTCATTGAGTAATAAAGAGACAGAGCTGAAGGCTCACTCCGAGCTTTTTTTACCGTTTTAAAAATCCCGAGAGGTAGATCGGGTTGGTCCGCAAACGCAAAATCCAACTCAAAAATAAAGCTCATTTACTATAGGAAGCAACAACAAATCACTCGCAAAACAACAACAGTGCCACGAAAACCCATTTTATTTTTGGCCGTCCGTCTTGATCTTCAAAAGTTTCTGCGCGATGATGAGGACATAGGAAACTCAGTGCAAAGAAAAGGGACAAATAATGCCATTGTGTTTGTTGCTGGTTTCTCTGTCGTTCCAACAAGGCGGCGCGTAGAAACAACAACAACACTATTTGGGTTCTAATGTTGTTGTTGCATAGCCGAGTCTCGGCGCAAGTAGGTAGAAAAATCGATTGCGAGCAGGCCATGCCATTTAAATCAAAGGGTTACGCAAACGGCGCGTCAACATCATATACTATTACGTCACGTTTTAAAGAATTTCATTTCTTGCGATGCTTAGAATATATTTCTATCTTTATTACGGACATTAAAGTAATATAATAATATGGTCTTCTATAAAAATGCACGTATTTAATAATGTATTACTTTATTGTACGTCACATGCGCAACAGAATGTTGCAATCTTCTCAAATTCATATACTTCCCTTGGCTTGGGGCGTTTTAAATTTTCCTTCTGAGAATATTTCAAACAAATTTTTTCCTAGGTTGGCACAACTGTCAGCCACTATTCTGTGAATTTTTATTGCTATGTGTCATTTAGTTTGGTTACGGCGTCATTAGGAACAAGTCAACCTTTTGTGTGCGTTGCGATTTTTACTATGGATAAAAATATCGAACAAAGAGTTTGTGTGAAATTTTGTGTTTCAAACGAAATTTCTTGTGCCAAAACGTTGGAAATGTTGAAAAAAAATTTGGTGATTCAACCATGTCGAAAACTCAAGTTTACGATTGGTATAAATCGTTCAAAGAGGGGCGAGAAGAAGTGAACGAAACCGCGCCAAAGCAAATCGAAAATCAAGGTGATGCTGACCGTTTTCTTCGATATTCGTGGTGTTGTTGATTCGGAATTCTTACCGGAGGGCCAAACCGTCAAAAAAGAATATTATCTTGGCGTTATGAGGCGTTCGAGAGAGAATGTTCGTCGCAAAAGACCAAATTTGTGCCGGAACAACAGTTGGATTTTGCACCACGATAATGCACCAGCGCACAAAGCGATCATTGTGAACGAGTTTTTGAACAAAAATTCAACAAATATCAACCACCGTACTCTCCAGATATGGCCCCGTGTGACTTTTTCCTGTTTCCAAAACTCAAATTACCACTTCGTGGAACCCGTTTTGAGAGCATTGAAGACATCAAAACTAATTCGCAACGAGAACTGAAGGCCATCCCGGAAAATAGCTTTAAAAAGTGTTTCGATGATTGGATTGTTCGTTGGAAGAAGTGTATTGCCTCAGAAGGGGCCTATTTTGAAGGGGATATAATAAATTTAGATGATTGATAAGTTGTTTGTGTTTTATTTCAAATTTCCGGGTAGTTATTTGACAGAATGTATATGTACAT
>NW_026996664.1:0-548 GCF_035044405.1 Drosophila montana | reverse complement strand
AAATCAACATTCTCAAAAAGCTTTGAAAATGATTTTGAAATTTATCGGACGGTAAACAAACATACAAACGTTTTCCGCCAAATTACCAATGTTGCGAGTAGAATTTCCCAAATCGCTGAAACACGTATTCATTATATTCTTATGTAGAGCTTTGAAAATAAGTTTGAAGCAAATCGGACACAACCTAAAGCTTCGCCCAAAAAATATTTAAATCGCATTCCCCCCGAAGAAGTTTGAATTCTGCGAAATGTGTGAAACACGTATCAAATGATTTTTCTTATAGATCTCTGGAAACGAATTTGAGCGCGAAACGTCACCCACCAAATCTTTGACCTCCATTTCCACCAAGGAGGATACGAATTTTCCTAAAGGTGTGAAACACCCCTCAAATGAATTTGAGCAAAGATTTTTGAAAATAAGTTTGAGGCCGATCGGATGTTAAACAAAAAAGTTACATACAAACGTTTTTCGCGATTTTGCCACACTTGCGGGTGGAATTTCCCGAAACCCCGTCTTAAAGTGCACCTACAGAGAAAATTTCAGCTTCC
>NW_026996663.1:0-1505 GCF_035044405.1 Drosophila montana | reverse complement strand
TCTACAGTGAAAATTTCAGGTTCCTAGCTCTTACGGTTTGGGCTGTGCGTTGATCACCAATCAGTCAGTCAGTCAGTCAGTCAGTCAGTCAGTCAGTCAGTCAGTATATAGAGATAGATGATTACGCTAAGGAATCAATATATAGGTTAGAGTTAGCATATAAAAGAGCTAGGATAATGTTAGAAAAACATAAGTCAAAATATAAAGAATATTATGATAATAAGGTAAACGGTTTTAATTTAAAAGTAGGCGATAAGGTTTTATTAAGAAACAATACTGGCCATAAATTAGAACCAGTTTATTTAGGCCCCTATGAAGTAATAGGAATAGAAGATAGAGATAACGTTATAATAAAAGATAAAAAAAGAGAAAAGAACAAAAAGTTCATAAGGATAGATTAAAAATTTTTAATGCATAATAATCCTATATGAATTCGAATTCTAAATAAATACACAAAAAAAAAAAATAAAAATATATGACGGCCTGATCAGCCAAATGAAAAAAAACAAATAAACGAATTATTATAAAAAAATTTATATGTAAAAAAAAAAAAAATTGTTTGGTTTTAATTTTTATATTTTTAATACTTTTGTACATTTCTATTCCTACATTTTTATATATTTTTATATCCAAAAATTTCAATTTTCTATCAATATATTTAAACCAATTGTAAAAAAAAAAAAATAAAAACCTCAATAATTAAGTTCATAATAACTACTCATTCATATTGTTACGTTATTTCTCTAAAAGGGGAGCAGTAGTGTGTATATGCCCTGACAGAATACCCTGTACTTAAATATAAAGTATGCAGCACTTTGTTGCATACAATAACAACTATATAGTAAACAAGCCCAGAGCCACTTTATGTATTGGTTCTAGCTGACCGTTTATGCTTACGCTGCTTATCCCACGCTCCGTCTGAGCGCATTCCGTGAGCAATATATATGCTCACTAATACAGGCATATGCGAGTTACTCACTCTCCCTCTCGTTGTAGCTGTTAACCAATAACAGCATAAGTATATATGTATATCCATAGGCTAAGCGCACATTTTTAAAGGCGAATAAATTAATGCTGAACATATCTACAAAACTGCACTGACGTGCTGATCGTTTTATTGTAATATATATATATGGAACACATAATCAATTTCTACAACACAGACACACACACACACACACACACACACACACACACACACACACACACACACGCACACGCACAGAAGGAAAACAAAGCGCGCAAGTACTGGTGTAAACAAGAACGCCAATGCGTACCTGTTAGGGTGCTCTGCCGATTGTGTGGGTAGGGAGAGGGGGAAAGCATGCTATGTGCTTTCTTCCTATCACACTTTTCCAACGAGAGGAAAATGTCGCCCACAAAAAATTGCTTTCTCACGACGAGAATGCAATAGTCAAACAGATGGTCAACCAATCAGCTGATGGCAGTGCTGCAAGGTGCAATGCGATCCATGACACGGTACCTAGCACGGCGGTAGTGGCGCA
>NW_026996662.1:0-1445 GCF_035044405.1 Drosophila montana | reverse complement strand
ACACGGGTGCTCTAAATCCTATCTATATAGGTTTAAACACGAGACGGACCCGTTCTGCACACACTGTGCGCGGGCCACAGAAGACGCTGAACATGATTTTTCACCTGTCCAAGATTCTCTGCTGAACGGGAAGAGCTTAGTCAAATTATTGGGAGACCATTTATAGTCAACGACTTACTAGATATCCTACTAAGCTCACAAAACAATTGTATTGCTATTAGCACCACAGCGGCAGTGATAATCAAATCCTTGCGTCGCGCTGAACGACAGCGCAATCGTCAATCATAGATGAGAATCTAGCTGAGGCTTTCATGCCATCTCCCCCTCGTGAAGTGATACCCATCGGTGGTGCCATGAGAGGGATACGGAGAGTAGGTGGGTTTTTAGTGGGTGCAAGTCCCAAACTTTTCGGCTTTTAATGCTTTTCCATCCTATACAAAAAACAAAAAAAAAAAAACACACACACACACACACACACACACACACACAAGTTAATTCAGATTAACTTGAACCACTGCAGAGCGGCCCAGGACCTACTCGATCAAACCACTCGGGAAGAAAAAACTCAATTCGCTTTCGTCAGTGAGCCATACCAGCCCAAACATGATGGCATCTGGACCCAGAGCAATGGCGGTGGTGCAGCAATTTGGAGCTGCGGAAGCCCACCAGCGCAACCTACCGACAGGAAAGCGGCAACCGGATATACCAGAGCCAAGTGTTGCGGAGTCTATATATATAGCTGCGATATTGCACCCAGTGTAGAAATCAGCGAGTTCGCCAACATACTCGACAACATTACGGACGACGCAAGAACCCGTTCACCCGTAATCATAGCGGGCGACTTCAATGCGTGGGCAGTTGAATGGGGAAGCAGCAAAACAAGTCAACGTGGGCGTCTCCTGCTAGACGCGTTTGCAACCCTCAACGTGTCGCTTCTCAACGTTAATAACAGGCAAACCTTCAACAAAGCAGGCAGAGGATCAATTATCGACTTGACATTTGCTAGCCCATGCCTGGCGAGACGCGCGCCCTGGATGGTGTCAGGCTTATACACACACAGCGACCTCCATGCAATAATAAGTCACTTCGCCGAAAAGCACAAAGACCAATACCACCAGCGTGGCACATGGAGCCAATATACGCTCAGCCCAGAAGCGCTGTTGCTAATAGTCGAGAGACTGCAACTCCCGGCCAATGGAGATGCCGACCACTGTGCAAACTATCTAGGAAGAACGGTAGAGGAGGCATGCAACGCATCTATGCTTAAAAAGAGAAGGCGGATAAACGGGCGCAGACCTGTTCACTGGTGGAACCAAGAAATAGAGTTGGCCAGGAGAGAATGCCACATAGCCAGAAGACGCTACCAACGGGCACACAGGAGAATCAATTGCCAGGAAATACAGGAAGCCTACAGAGCGAAGAGGGCCAATCGTGGGACCTACATT
>NW_026996661.1:0-5041 GCF_035044405.1 Drosophila montana | reverse complement strand
TCATTAGCCGCCTCACAATAGTTATAAAGAATAGGAAGAATAAAAATCAAAAAGTACATAAGGATAGGTTAATATTGTTTACGTAAAACTCAAAAGAAATATCTTTCATGAAAGAATAGTAGGCCACCATCAACAAAAACAAAATATATTTGTTTCAATTTAAGATTCATTTATCAAAATTATATATTCTTTAATCAACTTTTCAATTATTAAATTTTTAAATTTTAAAATCATACTTTCAAAAAAAAACAATTTTAAATTCCTTTATTCAAATTTTATATTCATTAATCAATCATTATAATATAAAATTATATTTACAAAATTATTATAAATAACCATAACTTTAAAATAAAATAAAATAAAAAAAAAGTAAATACGTTATTTCTTAAAATAGGGAGGTGTAGTATGAGCAACATCAATATTCAACATACCCAACCAATGTAATGCAAACAATAGTGACACTATTGCTATTTATGCTAAGCATAAATTTATAATCCAAAGACAGCCAGTCGATGGAGACCCAGCAACGTCAGAAGACATCTTTAAATAAAATCTTTAAATCGATAAATAAATGAGTGTTTTCAATCAACTTACAACAGTACAATCTATTAAATGTATTTATGTTCTTTAATATAATTTGAAGTCAAATTGTTAAAATGTGTATAAACTGAGTAGCGTTTTTAAATCGGCTTTAACCAGTCCAAATTATTTGGTTTACATTTTAAATAATCTGTTTACCCCATTCCCGCGCTTGTAAAATTAGTATCTTCCCGCACTTCAATGAACCTGACGTTTTAACACCATTTCTACCAAGGTTTTGTGTATCCCTATTTCAACCAAAAGGTGTCTTTCGACATCTTAGCTAAAAAGAAAGGCAAAAGTTTTTAAAATTATTCTCTTTTTATTTTTTGTTTGTCGAGGATTATGCTACCACTAAATTAATTTAAGAATCAATTAATTAAGTATCAAAAAGTAAATTTAGAAAAAATTATACAACTACGAAAATAATTTTAAGTTAAAAATTGAAAAGGTAGAAATAGTCTTAAAATATATTTTGATTATATGTATATTTTAAAATGAGTTTGAAGTTAATAGGACGGTAAACAACAAAATTTCACACATCCGTAAAATTATGTATTGTTATTTATTATACCCTGAACCAATTAAAAATTGGTAGAATGGGTATAATGTATTTGTGCAAATGTATGTAACGGGAAAAGGGAGCATCTCGGACCCAATAAAGTATATATATTCTATATAAGCATCAATAACATCAATTATGTTACAATAGCCAAGTCAATCTAGCCATGTCCGTCTGTCTGTCCATCTGCATGAACGCAAGGTTGTCAGATCTAATAAGAGTGGATATTTGAAATGTAGGTCCTCCTCAGTCCGCTTCTAAGCAATCGATAAAAATCGATATCGAAATCCTGTTTTTTGAGAAAATATCTGAGGTTTATAGAGCTGGTGTCACCAAACTTTATATGTAGCTTCTAGAATAGTATGTATCTCAAGTATCTTTCATTAAATAGTTATCGCCCCCACTCCGCTACCACCACATAGCTATAAATTAAATTAAAATATCAATTTGTGTTCAACACCAATTTAAGCCACAATGTAGTATCTACCAATTTTTAATGGGTTCAGGGTATAATAAATAAAAATATGTTGCATGGGGACTCGCTAGTATTTATCGATATATCGGTGCGGGTACTAAGCACCTAGAGCGCCCCCAAATTTTGCAGGCGTGGATCGCATGCCCTTGTCCTTCATCTGGGCCGTTGAACCAAAAATGCAGCTGTGCATATGGGCAGCAACGGTGATACCGTTAAATGTATGCGACTGCCGAATTTCGGAACCTATGATGTTGTTGCCCAAATGTACAGCCGGGAGTTCGACTTTGTCAGCGGTCAACGGCGGGAGTTACCGAAGGGGAGCCTTGTCCAGAGTTAAAGGTTCCTCCAGCACAATATTATTATTGATTGAATAATATGAATAAAGACTGCAAGTCCAGTGTTAAAAGTTCCTCAATATTCAATATTAGTATTAGTTTAATGAGACAAATAAAGACTGCAACTGCTTTGTATGGAAGTTTGAACTTAACTGAATTCTTTATGAACAGACGTATGTATATATCTTAACCTCTACAAGCTGCCAAGCTGGTGGTGTCCCATTTCTATATATGTGTCGCAGCATCAACATCCTGTCTATTGCTGATGTTGCGTTTTTTGTTGATGTAACAACATAGTGCTACAATGTTGTGTGAACACTTTTATTAAAATACAGTGTGTCTTTGCTGGAGTCGCCCACACAGAGGAGAATTTATGTTGGCTTGCCTCGTGGACGCTTGGGGGGTGCCATCTCGAGAGGGGCTGAGATGGTAACTCCTCCCCCCCTAGTGTGAAGTGAGGGCCATAAGTATGGTATGGCCGAGATGTCGATTGACGGTGTATCCATTGGGACGGACGAAATTTTCCTTGGTTTACATGCCCATATTACGCCTATTATTATAGTGGTTATCGCAAATAGGGTGTAAATTATAAATATGTGGTTTGTCATTTTGCTTTTCATTTGAATAATGTCGTTTCGACTAATTAAAGCTTGCAGGTGGAGTTTGTGTAGGTTTCGGTCTTCGATGGTGTTGTTAATTTTCAAATCTTCAAATGCTTGTATTGATAGTGGATTAGTTTCTTCGTATTTCAATTCTGAGTGGTCATATATTAAACCACTGATATTCATCGTACAATCTTTGTACGTAACAATCGCTGATCCTTTAATCGTTCGAGGTCAGCTGCATGATGAAGTTATTGTCGTGTTGACTGTATGAAATATAAAGATGTGCCTTTGCACCACTTCTCTGATGGTTTCTTCGTTGCCGATGTCTTTGAGATCCCACGTTGTTGTTTGGTCTGGGAGTATGCCTTTTAGACATTGCTAGTTGATCATGTTGGTTGTAGATTCGGTGTCTTCGCAGATGCAGATTTGATGGACTTTGGGATATTTGTTATTGAAATATCTATTATGGCCAGCTTGGTTATAAGTAACATTGTTTGGTAAAATTAACATTTTTGATTCATTTACATGTAATGGAACAATGTGTAATAGTTCGTATTGGTTTTTGTCAAATATCGGTATTTTAATATTAAACATAACAATTGTTTCCTGTATATAAGCTTCTAGTGTTAGTAATCTATATAAATGTTCTTCTGATTTTATTACAATGTTTTGTTCGGTTATTAGCTTATTATACCCTTGCAGAGGGTATTATAATTTTGTCGTGAAATGTGTAACGCATAGAAGGAGACATCTCCGACCCCATAAAGTATATATATTCTTGATCAGTATCAACAGCCGAGTTGATATAGCCATGTCCGTCTGTCCGTCTGTCTGTTTCTATGCGAACTAGTCTCTCAGTTTTAAAGCTATCTTTATGAAACTTTGCAGAAGTTCCTCTTTCTGATGCACGCAGTTCATATGTCAAAACCAGCTGGATCGGACCACTATATCATATAGCTGCCATAGGAACGATCGGTCGAAAAGTAGGTTCTTGTATGAAAAACATTTTTGTTTATAAAGTTATCTTTACTAAACTTGGTATTTATTAGTTTTACTACGTTCCCCATATATATGCAAAATCCTATTAAGATCGGACAACTATATCATATAGCTGCCATAGGAAAGATCGGTCGAAAATTAAGTTTTTGTATGGAAAATTTGTATGTGTTTCAAGATATCTTGACCAAACTCGGTATTTATTAGTTTTACTACGCTCCCCATATATATGCAAAATCCTATTAAGATCGGACAACTATATCATATAGCTGCCATAGGAACGATCGGTCGAAAATTATGCTGTTGTATGGAATTTTTTTTGTTTTTCAAGATATCTTGACCAAACTCGGCATTTATTAGTTTTACTATGCTCCCTCCACTTACGCAAAATCTTATTCACATCGGGCTACTATATCATATAGCTGCCATAGGAACGATCGGTCGAAAATTAAGTTGTACGGAAACCTGTTTTGTTTTTCATGATATCTTAACCATACTCGGCATTAACTATTTTCCCTGTGCTTCTTAGATACGGGCAAAGCACTATAAGCATTTTGAAAAGGTTGGGTCTGCAAGGGTATTAAATCTTCGGTGTGCCGAAGATAGCACTTCTTTCTCGTTAATTATTTCGAATTGTTCTTTTGTTTAAATAAATTTTGGAATGACTTTTAATTTTGTTAACAATATACTTTCTGCGATATTGTTTATATGATTGTATACACTGTCGACATTTACGTTAATTTTCGATATACATATATTGTAACAAATGTATTTCGTTATGTTCATTGTTAAGGGTCTTAAATATATTATTTTCATAGTTTTTTATAAAATTGTTTACGACTTCTTGCTCTTGGTTTATATGTTCGGTTATATTTTAAAATCTTAATGCTATTTCTTCGCCAAATATAGTTTGTTGATTTATCTTTTTCACCATTTTCTCTTATTGCATTAAATTTTTCATCGATGTTCTTTGAATCTTTTGCATCCATATTACCCGTTACAACCTTTATCATGCTACCAAGACCGTCTACTAGACCCCTTTTTGATCTATTTTTTGGCAGTAAGGCATTAATTCTTATTTTTGGTTGGGTCAATTTAGTTTTTACTGTTTTAAAAATTTCACCGGAAAATTTAGCATGATTAAGGTCGTTTAGGGCTTTTTCTAATTTGTTTACATTGTCTATAATATCTTTAAGGTCTATTTTATGGATAAGATGTCTGTATGATATTATAACTTTGGCGTTGCATAGATTAATTTGAGCAAGTTTGTCTTTTTCCGTTAATGGTTGCACTTTTAACATTTGTGCACTTGTATAGCAGAATCTGTAAAAACATTTGTATGATAATTTTTTAATTTTTTTTTTATCTAATCTTTGATTTATGTATTTTTTGATTTTGTTACGGAACTGCTTGTTTCTCAGTGGGCCGCGCCGGCTGGCTCATCGGATTCTCTTGGTGTGCTACACGTCTGTAGCCAAACAGACTCACA
>NW_026996660.1:0-8752 GCF_035044405.1 Drosophila montana | reverse complement strand
GTGAGCACCCACTCCCTATATAGGTTTTTTGAAACATATTCAATAATGTCATATGTCGTATATAACATTTTTTCACATGATAAGCCTTGCGCACCCACTCCCTATTAAGGTTTTTTGCCACATATTCTATAATTCCTACTTTTTTCCAAATGCTACCATCCACCTTATCTTGTTCACGTACTAGTTTTATAATACATTCAAATAACTTCATTAATATTTTCAATTAAAGAAAATTGACTTATGCCTGCAAGGCAAAATCATACAGTCATAACCCGTATATCAAATTTTTTCATATGATATGATTGGTCGCTGCAACCGTTACTGCACTCTGTCAGCTTGCCTGCCGTGCGGAAATAACAGCTCACTATACTTACAAACGCACACGCTTGTGCGCGTTATTTTAACACACACATGACAATAAGAATACAACAACAAACAACAACACATACTAGCACTCGCTGCTTAAGCTCGCCAGACGGGCAGCGTGCTTGCTCCCGCTCCCCCGTACCCCTCAACATCAAGACGGACAGGCTGGACTGCCAAGCCGCGCCACGTGCTATACAGCCTATAAAAACCAGCAGCACCAAGAGGAAGAAGTCCAACACCACAGCAAGCAACCCTAACTCAGAGAATTCGAGCTGCATTAGCGAACCTGGAGAAATAAGGAGGAATCTTGCGCGAAAACAGCGCAAACAGCCTTCCCGCGTACACCTACCAGACGGACCAGCACAGCTGCTAGAGAAAATCTAAGAAGTAGCAGATTCGCTGCACTCTCTACAGATGACAATGACGAAGAATCTTCGGACAGCGGTAACTCCACTGAAGTCATAGGACTAGCTAAAGGCCAACCAAATAAGGAGCTTACCGATTTTTATTCCAGACGTGACCAATATCAAAGCGCTTACCAATGCCATAACTGGAGCCCATGGCAAAGCAGTAGAAATTACGTATAAGGCCACTAAAAACAACAACATTAGAGAAATGACGCAAGATAAAGCTAGCTTCACTGCATTTAAAGCATTTCTCAATGAGAATAACAAACGGTACCACACCTTTCAGCCCAGAGATGATACCGAGCCAGCGGTAAATACAACGAGACATACAAAATCAAAAGGCTTGACTGCTCTGTGGTTACGGTCGAGCCCCCATTGAAATTTACAATGTCCCCCAATGCTATCGCTACCAAGGATACAGGCACACCCAAAGATACTGCCACCTGGAACATAGATTTGTGAAATGTGGAGGCGAACACTCCACGTTGGAATGCTCAAAGAAGAGCAGTGACCCGGCCTTCCGTCGCACTGTCAGGGTCCCCATGTGGCCTCCTATAAAGGCAAAGAGCCTCTTAACGGTAAACAGACAGACAGCTCCAAGAGATGGATGCTAACATTAGCTTTGCTAAGGCTGCAAAGAGCACCCACGAGGCAAATCAAGCTCCCCGCCCGGATTCACAGCCGGACAATCAACTTAATACGGTAGTGACAAGGCTAGAGGCCATGTTTGAAAAAATGATGGATAAAATACTAGGTCAAATGACACAGATGCTGGAAACTGTTTGCTCCACATTATGCAAGAAGGTTTAGAGATCACGATCTGGAATGCTAACGGCCTGTGCAAAAACAATCCTGAGGTTGAGCTCTACTGCAAGACCAACAACATCGAAATACTCCTCATATCTGAGACCCATTTCTCTGAAAGATCTTACTTCTGCCTGCGAGGCTATGACCTGATCTCAGCCAATCACCCCCAACGTAGCAACATAAGTTATGAGATCCTGCCCCCTACTCTGGAGGAGTGGGTCCAATGCGCAAAAATAAGAGTGAGTACCACGCTGGGAGACGTCACAATAGCCGCTGCCTACTGCCCCCCAAGCACAATGCTAGAGACTAGACAGCCTCGGCACAAGGTTTCTAATAGGCGGAGACTTAAACCCCAAACACACCTGGTGGGGATCTAGAACCAACAACCATAAAGCCACTGATATTGTCAAATGTCAAACCTGGCAGGACAACTTCAACAATCCCAGCCCCCCACTGGATAGCCCGGAGGACATCGAAGCGGCAGTCACAGAGCTAACAACTCATATCCACAATGCAGCGTCACATGCGGCGCCAAGACTCTCAAACCGGCCCAGAGTTGAGAACAGAGACGTTCACCTCTGGTCACCACAAGTGGCCGAGCTGCTTGCTGAAAAAAGGCGTCTGAGGCGGGTCTGGTTCATGTCCAGGAACCCGAGGGACAAGACAGTCGTAAATAGAATCATCAAGGAACTGAAAGAGACACTAAAGATTCTGAGAAGGGATACCCAAGATAGCTTTCTCACGCAGCTTGCCCCTGACGACCCACAACAAAATCTGTGGCAAGTAACCAAGCATATTTAAAGCCACAGAAAAGAATCAACCCAGTAAGAAAAACCGATGGCAGTTGGTGTAGAAACTGTCTTCACCCCTTTCAGCAGGTGCACGCCAGACAAAGCAGCCGAAACTGCACACCAGCTAACTGTACCGCTCGAAGGAACGGAAACGATTCCCCCGGTACATGAAAAGGAGATAGCTGAATACATAACTCCGCTAAACAACAAAAAAGCCCCAGGCGATGATGGTATCAATGCAATGGAATTAAAGCTACTACTGCAAAGAAGCATCTCGTTCATCACCAAAATATATAACAGATGCATGGAAAGCCTGGTAAACCTGAAGCTAATCTATCCTCCTATCGCCGGATTAGTTTACTGCCAACGCTCTCCAAGATACTCGAAAGAGTATTTTTGAGTAGAGTTTTTCCGGTATTGGACGAGGCCGGTCTGATCCCGAACCACCAGCTTGGCTTGACATCTAGGAATACGGCGTAGCAATATTTTTCCTCCTCAAATGCGTCGAGGATAGTTAGAACCACTCTCTAGCATTGTTCCGGGGTTCCGTGACAGCGCCTGAAGCCAAACTGGTGATCCGGGATCAGACCGGCCTCGTCCAATACTGGCAAAACTCTACTTAAAAATACTCTTTCGAGTATCTTGGAGAACGCTGGCAGTAAACTAATCTTGCGATAGGAGGCCACATTATCTTCTGGTTAACACACACGCACAAGCCGTTAGCATTCCAGATCGTGATCTCTAAGCCTTCTTGAATAATATGGAGCAAACAGTTTCCAGCATCTGTGCCATTTGACCTATTATTTTATCCATCATTCTTTTAAACATGGCCTCTAGCCTTGTCACTACCGCAGTTGATTGTCCGGCTTTGGATCCGGGCAGGGAGCTTGATTTGCCTCGTGGGTGCTCTTTGCAGCCTTAGCAAAGCTAATATTAGCATTCACATTGCTTGAGTTTAGGGGCAGTCCATCTCTTGGAGCTGTCTGTCTGTTTAGCGTTAAGAGGCTCTTTGCCTTCATATAGGCTGGGCATTTTTTATAGGAGGCCACATGGGGACCCTGGCAGTGCAGGCAGATGGCCGGGTCACTGTTCTGCTTTGAGCAATCCGACGAGGAGTGTCCGCCTCCACATTTCACACATCTATGTTCCAGTACGCAGTATCTTTGGGTGTGCCCGTATCCTTGCTTGCACCCGCTTCCCCGCACCCATCACCATCAAGATGGACAAGATGGATAGGCAAGCCGAGCCACGTGCTATACAGCCCATCAAAACCAACAGCACCAAGAGGAAGAAGACCAACACCACAGCTAGCAACCCTGACTCTGAGAATTCGAGCTGCACTAGCGAACTAGAAATAAGGAGGAAGCCCGCTCGCAAATAGGGCAAACAGCCTTTCCGCGTACACCTACCAGACGGACCAAGCACCAGCAAAGCTGCTAGAGAAAATCTAAGAAGCAACAGATTCGCTGCACTCTCTAGAGATGACGACGACGAAGAATCTTCGGCCAGCGATGACTCCACTGAAGTCATAGGAAGTCAAACAACGAGCTTGCTAAAGAACCTAAGACGATCGAGCCACCACCGATTTTTATTCCAGACGTGACCAATATCAAAGCGCTTATCAATGCGATAACTGGCGCCCTTGGCAAAGCAGTAGAATTTACATATAAAGCCACTCAAAAAACACCATTAGAGTAATGACGCAAGATATTGCTAGCTTCACTGATTGCTCATAGCAGAGCAGTGACCCGGCCATCTGCCTGCACTGCCAGGGTCCTCATATAAAGGATGCCCAGCCTATAAGAAGGAAAAGAGCCTCTTAACGGTAAACAGACAGACAGCTCCAAGAGATGGACTGCCCCTAAACTCCAGCAAAGTGAATGCTAACATTAGCTTTGCTAAGGCTGCAAAGAGCACCCACGAGGCAAATCAATTCCCTGCCGGGTTTCACAGCCGGACAATCAACTTAATGCGGTAGTGACAAAGCTAGAGGCAATGTTTGAAAAAATGATGGATAAAATACTAGGTCAAATGACACAGATGGTGGAAACTGTTTCCTCCACATTACGCAGGAAGGTTTAGAGATCACGATCAGGAATGCTAACGGCCTGTGCAAAAATAGGCCTGAGGTTGAGCTTTACTGCAAGACCAACTATACCGAAGTGCTCCTCATATCTGAGACCCATTTCTCTGAAAGATCTTAGTTCTGCCTGCGATGCTACGACCTGCTCTCAGCCAATCACCCCAACGGAAGAGCCCGCGGCGGAGCTGCCATTCTGATTCGTAGCAACATAAGGTATGAGATCCCCCCCCCCCCCCCCACCACTATTCTGGAGGAGTGGATCTAATGCGCAAAAATAAGAGTGAGTACCACGCTGGGAGACGTCACAATAGCCGCTGCCTACTGCCCCCCAATCACAATGCTAGGGACGAAGAATTCGGGACGCTAATGGACAGCCTCGGCACAAGGTTTCTAATAGGCGGAGACTTCAACGCCAAGCACACCTGGTGGGGCTCCAGAACCAACAACCCTAAAGGCTACGCGCTGTTCAGGCAAACCCGCTTAAGAAACCTCGACTGCCACCTCGACTGACTACACACTGGCCTACAGACTCATATAAGGTGCCTGACGTCCTGGACATCGCGATAACTCGTGGTTTGGACACTGGCAGAATCCACGTCAGAGAAGTAGAGGACCTCCTATCTGATCACAGCGCCATTGCCATCTCTATATTCGCTCCAGCCATGCGGAAGTCTGCCCGCAAGAAGCTTATATATAAAGCCACTGATATTGGCAAATATCAAACCTGGCTGGACAACTGCACCAATCCCAGCCCCCCACTGAATAGCCCGGAGGACATCGAAGCGGCAGTCACAGAGCTAACAACTCATATCCACAATGCAGCGTCACATGCGGCGCCAAGACTCTCAAACCGGCCCAGAGTTGAGAACAGAGACGTTCACCTCTGGTCACCACAAGTGGCCGAGCTGCTTGCTGAAAAAAGGCGTCTGAGGCGGGTCTGGTTCCTTTCAGGAACCCGAGGGACAAGACAGTCCTAAATAGAATCACCAAGGAACTGAAAGAGACACTCAAGATTCTGAGAAAGGATGCCCTAGATAGCTTTCTCACGCAGCTTGCCCCTGACGACCCACAACACAATCTGTGGCAAGTAACCAAACACATTAAAAGGCCACAGAAAAGAATCAACCCAGTAAGAAAAACTGATGGCAGTTGGTGCAGAGCTGACAGAGCCAATGCTTTTGCCGAGCACTTAGAAACTGTCTTCACCCCTTTCAGCAGGTGCACGCCAGACGAAGCAGCCGAAACTGCACACCAGCTAACTGTACCGCCCGAAGGAACGGAAACGATTCCCCCGGTACATGAAGAGGAGATAGCTGAATATAACTGCGCTAAACAAAAAAAAGCCCCAGGCGATGATGGTATCAATGCAATGGCATTAAAGCTACTACCGCAAAGAAGCATCTCGTTCATCACCAAAATATATAACAGATGCATGGAAATCGGCTACTTCCCAGCGCAATGGAAAAGTGCGCAAGTAGTAATGATACCTAAGCCTGGTAAACCTGAAGCTAATCTGGCCTCCTATCGCCCGATTAGTTTACTGCCAGCGCTCTCCAAATACTCGAAAGAGTATTTTTGAGTAGAGTTTTGCCAGTATTGGACGAGGCCGGTCTGATCCCGGATCACCAGTTTGGCTTCAGGCGCTGTCACGGAACCCCGGAACAATGCCACAGAGTGGTTCAAACTATCCTCGACGCATTTGAGGAGAAAAAATATTGCTACGCCGTATTCGTCGATGTCAAACAAGCCTTTGACATAGTTTGGCATCCTGGGCTCTGCAAAAGCTCAATGGTAACCTCCCACACGCCTACTTTTTGTTTCTGGCTTCATATCTGGAGAACCGAACATTCCGAGTTAAATGTGGGGAAACAGTGTCCAACACCAACCAGTGTTTTGGGTCCGCTGCTTTATAACGTGTGCACAGCTGACTTTCCCGCCTCTGGGAACCTAAACGTGCGCGTTGCCACGTACGCCGACGACACGGCATTTCTCACCTGGCGAAGCTAGCTCATAATTATGCAAGGTTTATAATTATACAATTTAATGGTTGTCCACGAAGGATAGTATCAAATCAATAAACACAAAAAAATAAATAATGCCGTATATAACAATTATACTCTATACTCAGACATATTCTATAATGCTGACATTTTTCCAAATGCTACCACCCATCATATCATCTTCATGTACTAGTTTAATAATACATTCAAATAGCTTCATTAATCTTTTCAATTAAAGCGTAATTGACTTATGCCGGCAAGGCAAAACCCCACAGTCATAGTTTCCGTACATAAAATTTATTCATATCGACATGCCTTGCGCGACACCACTCCCTATATAGGTTTTTTGACACATATTCTATAATGCCGACTTTTATCCAAGCTCTACCATCCACCTTATCTTTTTCATGTACTAGTTTTAGAATACATTCAAATAACTTCAATAATCTTTTCAATTAAAGAAAATTGACTTATGACGGCAAGGCACAACCCCATCGTCTTATGAATTTGCCGTATATAAAATGTTTTCACATGATATGCCTTGCGCTCCCACTCCCTATATAGGTTGTTTGACACGTATTCTATAATGCCGACTTTTTTCCGAATTCTACCATCGACCTTATATTTTTCATGTACTAGTTTTATACTACATTCAAGTAACCATTAATCTTTTCAATTAAAGATAATTGACCTTTGCCGGCAAAAGGCAAAACCCCACAGCCATATGCCGTATTTAACATTTATCAAACGACATGCCTTGCGCGACATTATATTGAGACATATTCTATTATGCCGACATTTTTTCCAAATGCTACCAACTTCATATCATCTTCATGTACTAGTTTAATAATACATTCAAATAACTTCATTAATCTTCTTAATTACAGATAATTGACTTATGCCGGCAAGGCAAAATCATACAGTCATAAGCCGTATATAAAATTTTTTCATATGACATGCCTTGCGCACCCACTCCCTATATAGGTTTTTGACACATATTCTATATTGCCGACTTTTTTCCATATGCTACCATCCACCTTATCTTTTTAATAATTAATTGTATTATTATTATTAATTATTAATCTTTTCAATTGAAGGCCGGCAACCCTGACTCTGAGAATTCGAGCTGCACTAGCGGACCCGGAGAAATAAGGAGGAAGCCTGCGCGCAAACAGCGCAAACAGCCTTCTCGCGTACACCTACCAGACGGACCAAGCACCAGCAAAGCTGCTTGAAAATCTAAGACATAACAGATTCGCTGCACTCTCTACAGATGACGACGACGAAGAATCTTCGGCCAGCGATGACTCCACTGAAGTCATAGGACTAGCTAACGACCAACCAAATAAGGTGTTTGCTTAAAGCGCTTACCAATGCCATAACTGGCGCCCTTGGCAAAGAAGTAGAAGTTTCGTATAAAGCCACTAAAAATAAAACAACATTAGAGTAATGACGCAAGATAAAGCTAGCTTCACTGCACTTAAGGCATTTCTCAATGAGAATAACAAACGGTACCACACCTTTCAGCCCAGGGACGAAAGCCCAGGAAGATGCATACAAAATCAAAGGGCTTTGCTGATCTGTGGTTACAGTCGAGACCCCATTGAAATTTAACGATGTCCCCCAATGCTATCGCTGCCAAGGATACGGGCACACCCAAAGATACTGCCACCTGGAACATTGATGTGTGAAATGTGGAGGCGGACACTCCTCGTGGGATTGCTCAAAGAAGAGCAGAGATGGACTGCCCGTAAACTCCAGCAAAGTGAATGCTAAGGCTGCAAAGAGCACCAACGAGGCAAATCAAGCTCCCTGCCCGGATCCAAAGCCGGACAATCAACTTAATGCCGTAGTGACAAGGCTAGAGGCATTGTTTGAAAGAATGAGGAATAAAATACTATGTCAAATGACACAGATGCTGGAAACTGTTTGCTCCGCATTATGCAAGAAGGTTTAGAGATCACGATCTGGAATGCTTACGGCCTGTGCAAAAACAGGCCTGAGGTTGAGCTTTACTGCAAGACCAACAACGCCGAAATACTCCTCATATCTGAGACCCATTTCTCTGAAAGATCTTACTTCTGCCTGCGAGGCTACGATCTGATCTCAGCCAATCACCCCAACGGAAGAGCCCGCGGCAGAGCTGCCATTGTGATTCGTAGCAACATAAGGTATGATATCCTGCCCCCTATTCTGGAGGAGTGGATCCAATGCGCAAAAATAAGAGTGAGTACCACTGTTATGATAAACGTAAAGAAGCACACGTCTTATTTGGTTGGAGGTTTTATCGAGAGTGTT
>NW_026996659.1:0-510 GCF_035044405.1 Drosophila montana | reverse complement strand
ATATGTGTTGTAATTCACTGCTCTTCACTATTCTCATATTTCACTATTCTCACATTTCTGCAAAACCGTAAGGAAAATGTCTGCAATGGTTTTACTTTACATTCTCGTTTTAAGATCACTTGATCAAAACCAGCGGTATTAGTTTTGCAATGTATATGTATGAACGCAAGAAATTTGTTGGCTAGAGACTTGAAATTTTGATAGTTTGTTTCCGAGCCCCGTCTCAAAGGCACCGAAAAAAATCCATATCAAAATGTTGGTTTTTGACCATATCTCTTAGGTTTTAAGTGATAATTTCACCAAACTTGACATGTAGCTTCTATAATAGAATGTTCAGGTCAAGTATCTTTCATTTCATAGTTCTCGCCACACTCGCCTCCACCTAATAGTTATAAATCAAATAAATAAACCTCTTTAACAATATACGAGTATTCCATAGCACAATAAGATCAACTGTTGTAAATTCTTCGGGACACCTTTCTTATAGGTATCAAGTGGCATTTTGTCGTT
>NW_026996658.1:0-795 GCF_035044405.1 Drosophila montana | reverse complement strand
TTTTAAACTTTCGTCGCTTATGAAAAAGATATTGCGTCCTTTAAAATAAGTGTTCCGCCAATATATTTATCCCGTTCACTGAGACCTGGCTGAAGCCGGACATCTCAATTTCTTCAATTTTTACCTCCAAAAACACCACTTACAGATGTGATCGAGCTTACCGTATCGGAGGAGGAGTACTTATATCTGTCGAGTCTGCTCGTTCGTCGGAACGCATTGATCTTCCCATCTCAGAGATTGAGTTGGTGGCTGTAAGAGTTGTATTTGGTACTTTTTCTATCTTTATTTCATGTTCATATTTACCTCATCTATCTAACTTGTCTACCTATCAAACCCATCTTAATGCTATTAAATCTATCTCCTCCCTACTTTCTGATAGAGACCTTTTAGTAGTTCTTGGGGACTTTAATCTTCCAGTTGTCGAGTGGTCATCGCCATCAGACTCAAACTTTCTGTTGCCGTCATCGTCAAACGAATTTATTGATGGTCTACATGAAATGTCCTTACGGCAGGTTAATCGTATGCGCAATTCAAGAAACAGATCTCTTGATCTAATTTTCGTGTTGGATTCGTTCAACAGTGTTGTGCATAGGATCAATCCGCTTACACTTCCTGAAGACCCTTTTCATCCAACTCTGGAAATGGTCATTGATTTACCAGCCCGAGTCCCTATCAAGGAATCGGAATTAGCTGAACGTATGCGTTGTTTCCGAAAGTATGAAAGTCGACTGGTCCCAACTGTACAATTGTGCAGACATTGATGTTGCTTTTAAACTTTCGTCGCTTATGAAAAAG
>NW_026996657.1:0-636 GCF_035044405.1 Drosophila montana | reverse complement strand
CTCGTTTAATTTAGTAGACTACACGGGGCGGTATGAGCAGCTCTTGTTTACGCTATTGGCGCAGAATGAGTGGCTGCAGGGGCGGTTGGGGGCCTTTTATGGGGGTGCAAACGTTTCGCATGCGCCAGCTGCTTTGCCAGCTGTCGGTGTGCGCAGCCAGGAGGGTCCTATGTCGGCAGTGTCTTCAACCCCGGAGATGCTTCGGCCAGTGGAGACCTGGTCCTTAGTCGTGCGCAGCTAGGCTGCTGGAAAGACCGCTTAGCGCGTGGTTAAGCAGGTGGTGAATAAGGTAGGGTCTACTCTTAATGTGCATGTTCACGAGGGGAAACCTCTACGGGATGGAGAAGCGATTATTCGTACGTCATCGGTCGCTCAGCGTAAACAAAAAGTTCACGGAGGGATTGGAAATCAGTTTGAATGATAAGTTGGGGCTAAAAGTTGTGGTCCAGGGCGTTCACTCACAGATTACCACTGACGAGTTCATGGGTGACTTGTATGAGATGAATCTAAACGACAAAATGCCACTTGATACCTATAAGAAAGGTGTCCCGAAGAATTTACAACAGTTGATCTTATTGTGCTATGGAATATTCGTATATTCTTAAAGAGGTTTATTTATTTGATTTATAACTATTA
>NW_026996656.1:0-3102 GCF_035044405.1 Drosophila montana | reverse complement strand
CTATGTATCTGTAAACTTTGCTATAGAGATTATATGCTATAAATCCTGGAATTTTAAAGTAAAACTGAATTTGCAAACACGTTTCATGAAAACTATTTCAAAGATATAGCTGCTCGATATTGTTAGCAATCGCTCGACGATTTGACCTCTTGACTAAATTGAGCATATATATATATATATATAAGAATGATTTTATTCAGAGTCACTATAATGTACTTAGCCTATGGATATATGTATATACTTATGCTGTTATTGGTTAACAGCTACAAAGAGAGGGAGAGTGAGTAGCTTGCATATGCCTGTGTGTTAGTGAGCGTATATATGTTGCTCATGGAATGCGCTCAGATGGAGCATGGGATAGCAGCGTTAGCATAAACGGTCAGCTAGAGAGGCTAGTGAACCGCGCTGCGTAATATGACCCAGAGCCAATATATAAAGTGGCTCTGGGCTTGTTTAATGTATAATTGTTATTGTATGCAACAAAGAGCCGCATACTTTATATTTGTATATAGGGTGTTATTTTAAGGCATATACACACTACACTCTAGCTCTTGTAGGTTCTGAGATCCTTGCGTTCATACATACGGACAGACGGACGGACGAACAGGCAGACGGACATGGCTAAATCGACTCGGCTGTTGATGCTGATCAAGAATATATATACTTTATGGGGTCGGAGATGCTTCCTTCTGCCTGTTTCATACATTTGCCCAAACACATTATACCCTTTACCCATTTTCAATGGGTTCAGGGTACCTGGTACCTAGGAAACTATTTTTATTTTTTTGGGCTTTAATATATTTTTATTACGACTTAAGCAAACAAGCGCGAAGCGCGGGCTGCATTTGTTGTCGGAAGAAAGGGGTTCAGGGTTCGCTTTGTGTAGACAAGTTTCATATAAATTTACAACAAAAACAAGTAAGCTATAGTCGGAAGCTCCCTACTAGAACCTCTTACTTGTTTTAAGATTAATTTGTATTACTGCATAAGCAAACGAGCACCTGTTGCATTTAGTGTTGGTAGAAGAGGGTTTAGGTTATCCCCGTTTAGGTTTAGGACTCCCGACTAGAGCTAACTTGTTGTTGTTGTAAATTTATACGAAACTTGTCTACACAAAGCGAATAAATTATTTGCATACATTTTGCTTTAAAAGCTTTTTGCTACCACTGTTGAAAAATCGCCAGGAAAGTAGCATCTGAAGTGGAAAGCCCGATACAGCAGGTGCTGTGCTAAAAATTGTAGGCACAAAAATAAATTGGCTTTGGTTGCGCTAATGAAGCCGACAATGTTAGTTCTTGTCACTTATGTAAATAAGTTGGGCATAATTGTAATTTTCATTCACGTTAAGGGTGTTTCGTTGGGTGTTTCGTTCTAGAAACGCTCGCTCCCCTACACTTTCTTGATTAGGCATATCACTTTTTTAAATCGTTTGGTACATAGAGCTAATTTAAAACTTATTAATTAAAAACTGTTATATTTACTATAAATAATACATTTTTTTTAAAGAAAGTTTTGACGGTTCAAAAAAGAAACGCAATATGTCTATTAAAAGCATAATCAAACGGATTATTGTCAAAAGGTGAAATAAATACGGTTAAATAAAACCTGGAATCTACTTAATTAGAATGTAGATTATAAATGTTGGCGTCATATAGGTACAGAGTTTATACATATTTATATTTTATTTGTATTGCCAAGAATCAACCAGCAATTTTGGCTTCAAAATGTATGGTGTGTGTATAGAGGCCCCGCCATGTCATATAATGGATTAATTTTAATGTGTGTGTTTTTAATGCTGGGTTCCTAACATCTGAGCCTGCATATCTGCCAATCTGTCAATGGCTTTGGTCATGCCCTTGACAGCGGACAATAACTATGCATAACGTCCGTTGAAAGTCTCATGACGTTGTTTTTGTTGCTGTATTTGGATTCTCTGCTGTAGTTGTTATTCTCCTTGGTGCCGCTCTAAGCAAGCTTCAACTGGCCTGGAGGTAGTGTAGGTGGTGTTGAGCCATTACTTCTGGCTGCATCAGAGAACATGAGATTCCAGCTCCTGTTGCTTTTGTTGGAGTTGTGGCTGACTTGATTCCGAGGAGCTGTGGTTTTGGCCACATCCGTCGCAACCGTCAGAAGGGGCCAGCGTGTCCATGGCCGTGGCTGCATTGCGAAATCTCGCTTTGCTTGCACATGGGCTCAATCCTCATCTTTTTCCTGTTTAGTATTTTGATATTATATATGTCATTGTTGTTCGACGCGGTCGCGATATTTAAGAAGAACAAATTCATTTATTCTTTGGTGGACTTGTTTATAGGGCTGTGGATGTGTAAGACTTTGATCATCAGTCTCAGCATCTCCTCTTTTATATGGTGGTGCAACGTGAAATAAAGCACCACCACCCTAAAGGGCTTATCCTCATGTAGCTGGAAGCTGCAGAATCCAATTTTGAGATAATACAGTCACTAACTATATCTCGCTCAGCGCACGACGTCGCTGCGGCTGATGCTTTTTCTTAATATATGTATGTAGGTTCTTTATTACTATAGAATTACAAAGTTTCTTATTATAATTTGTTTCAAAGTGGTTAACTTTTACAAATATGTTTAATATTATAAGATGACTGATTAA
The DNA here is from genome assembly GCF_035044405.1 of Drosophila montana. NCBI lineage: Eukaryota > Metazoa > Arthropoda > Insecta > Diptera > Drosophilidae > Drosophila > Drosophila montana. Next base: position 477 of record NW_026996656.1, on the reverse strand, counting down.
TATTATTTTTAAGTTATTATGGGATGATTTTAGTTATAATTAAAACTTTAACTATTCTACGGACGACGAGTTCTTCAGTCAACTACCAAATGCAAAGTGTCCGCTTTTCTTTTCGAGTTGCGCAGCCTGCTCTTTGACGCAAAACTGCAAAGCTACAAATGAGCGAAGAGAGAAAGAACGACCGCTGCGCGTTGTTCTCTGTCGCTCGCCTTCTAGGGTTCCCACATGTATCTACAGCCCAAAAACATATGTGTGTATGCATGTGTAGAGTTTGCCTCGCTCTCTCATTGCTTTGCGCACTTGTGTGCATCTCTTTCTCTCAGGAAAGCTTCTCCAAAAACCCCGAGATTTACAAATATAGATATTTTTGTGTTGTGTGGATGTGCGCACAAGTAGATCACGGCGTTTGTCCGCGAGCCAGAGATTTTTTCTTCAATTGGGCGCCTTTTCTGCCTGTGGTAGCAGAAGGCACACACA
>NW_026996655.1:0-701 GCF_035044405.1 Drosophila montana | reverse complement strand
ATTGCAGGACAGCACATTCAAATGCTCTATCTTGTATTTCTTCGTCCAGTCAAACATAATGAAAGGAATCTGATTAATTTCATTCAATAAAAAACTTAAATGACCCAAATGAAATATTTATAGTTTACATTCTAATTTTTTTCTTTACCGTAGGGACCTATTTTGCTTATAACAAAAATAAAAAACAAGTCGTAATTCTGCAGGAGTAATCTATCGTCGGCTTGTCGAAGAATTCTAAGAAAAGATCAAAAAATTGTAAATGTTCAATTTTTGCGACTTGCTAAAAGAATAGAAGCATTTACGCGTTTGTGTGCTGGTTGGTTGCCTGCCTGCCTGCCCGCCCGATGGAAATTGCATTTAAATTTTGGCTTATATTGGTGTGCAGCATAAATTGGTTTACATACTTGATTTATAGCTTTGAGGTAGTAGCGGGTAGGTGGTGATTGCTATTAAATGAAAGATACTAACACGTGCGCACTTAACTTTTATGTTTCCTAACCGATCTTAATGAAATTCATCAGTAGATCTTATTGTATAATACTATAAAATATTCGTGTATTCTCAAAATAACAATTGCATTTAAATTGTGGCTTAAATAGGTAGGCAAAATAAGTTGGTTTACTAACATGATTTATAGCTATGTGGTGGTAGCGGGGAGGGCGATGGCGATGGGTATAAAATGAAAGATACTTGATATATAT
>NW_026996654.1:0-2091 GCF_035044405.1 Drosophila montana | reverse complement strand
GCTAGGTATATATGCAGACAGACAGACAGATAGGAAAACAGGCAGACAGACAGACAGATAGGAAAACAGGCAGACAGACACGCAGATCCACAGACTTGCAGAAATACAGACACACAGGAAGAGTGAGAGACATACACAGACAGGCAGGTAGACAGATAGGCAGGAATACCTACAGCCTCGCAGACAGACACACCGGCAGAGACAGACAGTCAGGCAGATATACAGACAGACAGACATGCAGACAGTGAGACAGGCAGACGGGCAGACAGACAGACAGGTACACAGATAGATAGACAGAAAGGCAGACAAATAGAGGCAGAGGCTGACAGGATGATAGGCATTCAAACAGACAGAGAGACAGACATGCGTTAAAATAGATAGACAGGAAGACAGCCTTACAGACCGGCAGATGGACGGAAAATTAGGAAAACAGACAGACACACGGGCAGAGAAAGAGAGGCAGACAGGCAGACAGACAGGCAGACAAACAGGCAGACAAGCAGGCAGACAGACCGGCAGACAGATACGTAGATAGGCAGACAGACATGCAGACCCACAGACTCACAGACATGCAGACACATAGGATGAGAGAGAGAGATAGATACGGAGAGAGAGAGACTGACAAACAGGCAGGCAGACCGGCAGACAGACAAGCAGATAGGTATATATGCAGGCAGACACGCCGACGCACAGACTCGCAGACATACAGACACACAGGAAGAGAGAGTGACACACATACAGTCAGGCAGACAGATAGGCAGGAATACCTGCAGCCTCGCAGACCGCCACACTGGTAGAGCCAGACAGGCAGATAGACACGCAGACCCACAGACTCGCAGACATACAGACACACAGGAAGGGAGAGAGAGATACACAGTCAGACAGAAAGACAGATAGGCAGACATATAGACATGCAGACACAGAAACGGGCTGAGAGAGAGAGGCAGACAAGCAGACAGACAGACAGAAAGGAAAACAGGCAGACAGACAGACAGATAGGAAAACAGGCAGACAGACACGCAGATCCACAGACTTGCAGAAATACAGATACACAGGAAGAGTGAGAGACATACACAGACAGGCAGGTAGACAGATAGGCAGGAATACCTACAGCCTCGCAGACAGACACACCGGCAGAGACAGACAGTCAGGCAGATATACAGACAGACAGACATGCAGACAGTAGAGACAGGCAGACGGGCAGACAGACAGACAGATACAGGATAGACAGAGCAGACAGACAGACAGATAGGATAGACAGAGCAGACAGACACGCAGATCCACAGACTCGCAGACATACAGACACACAGGACAGAGAGAGAGAGATACACAGTCAGACAGACAGACAGATAGGCAGGAATACCTACAGCACCTCAGACACACAGACAGAGAAGAGAGAGACAGACACAGACATGCAGACAGAGCAGACAGACAGGACAGACAAGACAAGCAGACAGACCGGCAGACAGACAGACAGATAGGTAGATAGGCAGACAGACACGCAGACCCACAGACTCGCAGACATACAGACACACAGGAAGAGAGAGAGACACACAGACAGTCAGGTAGATAGATGGACAGGAATACCTACAGCCTCGCATACAGACACACCGGTAGAGACAGACAGGCAGGCAGATATACAGACAGACAGACATGCAGACAGAGAGACAGACAGGCAGACATATAGACATGCAGACACAGAAACGGGCAGACTGTCAGACGCACGGGCTAGAGAGAGAGAGGCAGACAAGCAGACAGACAGACAGATAGGAAAACAGGCAGACAGACACGCAGATCCACAGACTTGCAGACATACAGACACACAGGAAGGGAGAGAGAGATACACAGTCAGACAGAAAGACAGATAGGCAGGAATACCTACAGCCCCTCATATATATATAGATATATTTATAGATGAAGATAAGTATATATATATATATAGACAGGGTATTATATAGGAAACAGCACACATACATGCTACACTATAGTAATATATAGGCCTATATATATATATATGGATATATATATATAGTACATATATATATATATATATATTATATATTATATATATATATATATATATATATATAT
>NW_026996653.1:0-621 GCF_035044405.1 Drosophila montana | reverse complement strand
TTAAATTTTGGCTTATATTGGTGGGCAGCATAAATTGGTTTATATACTTGATTTATAGCTTTGAGGTAGTAGCGGATAGGTGGTGATTGCTACAAAATGAAAGATACTAACACGTGCGCACACAAATTTTGTGTTTCTTAAGCGATCTTAATGAAATTCAGCAGTAGATCTTATTGTATAATACTATAAAATATTCGGGTATTCTCAAAATAACAATTGCATTTGAATTGTGGCTTAAATAGGTAGGCAAAACAAGTTGGTTTACTAACATGATTTATAGCTATGTGGTGGTAGCGGGGAGGGCGATGGTGATGGGTATAAAATGAAAGATACTTGATATATATATACTATTCTAGAAGCCACATGTCAAGTTTGGTGACTCTAGCTCTTAATATTTACCAAAATTGCTTCAAAAACAGGATTTCGATATCGATTTTTATTGGTTACCTGGAAACGGGGCAAGTTATACGAATATCCGAAACAATCTCGATCTGCGCATGGACTCGGAGGACCTACAGATAAAAGCTTTCAAGTCTCTAGCTCTTATAGGTTCTGAGATCTTTGCGGTCATATATACGGACGGACAGACAGACAGACGGACATGGCTAGATCGAATCGGCT
>NW_026996652.1:0-3503 GCF_035044405.1 Drosophila montana | reverse complement strand
ATATTAAAGAAAACGAGAAAGAAGTGCTATCTTCGGCACACCGAAGATTTAATACGCTTGCAGACCCAACCTTTTCAAAATGCTTTTAGTGGTTTGCCCGTATCTAAGAAGCACTGGGAAAATAGATAATGCCGAGTATGGTTAAGATATTATGAAAAACAAAACAGGTTTCCGTACAACAACTTAATTTTCGACCGATCGTTCCTATGGCAGCTATATGATATAGTAGCCCGATGTGAATAAGATTTTGCATAAGTGGAGGGAGCATAGTAAAACTAATAAATGCCGAGTTTGGTCAAGATATCTTGAAAAACAAAAAAAATTCAATACAACAGCATAATTTTCGACCGATCGTTCCTATGGCAGCTATATGATATAGTTGTCCGATCTTAATAGGATTTTGCATATATATGGGGAGCGTAGTAAAACTAATAAATACCGAGTTTGGTCAAGATATCTTGAAAAACACAAAAATTTTCCATACAAAAACTTAATTTTCGACCGATCGTTCCTTTGGCAGCTATATGATATAGTTGCACGATCTGAATAGAATTATGCATATATATGGGGAGCTTAGTAAAACTAATAAGTACCAAGTTTGGTCAAGATATCTTGAAAAACATAAAAATGTTTCATACAAAAACTTAATTTTCGACCGATCGTTCCTATGGCAGCTATATGATATAGTTGCCCGATCTGAATAGAATTATGCATATATATGGGGAGCTTAGAAAAACTAATAAGTACCAAGTTTGGTCAAGATATCTTGAAAAACATAAAAATTTTCCATACAAAAACTTAATTTTCGACCGATCGTTCCTATGGCAGCTATATGATATAGTTGTCCGATCTTAATAGGATTTTGCATATATATGGGGAACGTAGTAAAACTAATAAATACCAAGTTTAGTAAAGATAACTTTATAAACAAAAATGTTTTTCATACAAGAACCTACTTTTCGACCGATCGTTCCTATGGCAGCTATATGATATAGTGGTCCGATCCAGCTGGTTTTGACATATGAACTGCGTGCAACAGCAAGAGGGACTTCTGCAAAGTTTCATAAAGATAGCTTTAAAACTGAGAGACTAGTTCGCATAGAAACAGACAGACGGACAGACGGACATGGCTATATCAACTCGGCTGTTGATACTGATCAAGAATATATATACTTTATGGGGTCGGAGATGTCTCCTTCTATGCGTTACACATTTCACGACAAAATTATAATACCCTCTGCAAGGGTATAAAAAGATAGGCACTCTAAGCTCGAAAGTAAGGTAAATTTTCTTTTATTATTTTCTTAAATAATATAGCAAGTTAAGATTATTTTCTTAAATAATATTGCAAGTTAAGATTATTTTTTATTTTACATAAGAATCCTTTTTTCCTACTTACACCCTTCTTCTTAGATGTAGGCTCTAAAAGCGTCACTGACATAATTAGCTGTGAAAAGGGGCACAGGAACTAAAAACAATTATGTAAAACAGCTATGTTGTTAACAAAAAGAATAGGTTATTCAATTTATATGGTAAAAAAAAATTAAAAAATATATATATATAACTGAATGGATAAACAATATTTTTTGGCTGACCTTTTATCTTAACTAAAATTAAATTTAGTGTAATTTTGGAAAAACAACTTTGCCTATAAAAAATTTCATTACCAAACACGTCTGATTGCATTAATAGCCCACAAAATATTCACACATTTCAATTGCTCTGACAAGTTAATTTGCTTGTATGCACAAAAAGGGAATTCACCTAATATTGTGATATAAACTTATGAAAACAAGTAAGAGGTTTTAGTCGGGAGCTCCCGACTAGGGGATACCCTGGACCCTCTTATTCTTATATACACCAAATGCAGCTCGCGCTACGCGCTCATTGCTTTAGTAGTAATAAAGATAAACTAAAAAAAAAAAGTTCCCTTGGCAGGGTTCGTACTCGCAACTGACCGCATTACTTGCTGCCGCCACTACGCAGCAGCCACATCAGCCAAAAAAAAAAAAATAGCCTCGTCGGCAGGGTTCGAACTCGTAACTGACCGCGCTACTTTCCGCCGCCTCTACTCAATAGCCACACCAATAATTAAGGCTTAATGAGAAAAAAGCGAATTAATATAGCAGCACAGAAAAAAAAACAATCGCAATTGCAATGATGTTGATAGAATTCAAAGAAGACGCGCATGTATGTGTGTGTGTACATGTACAGAAATTCTTGGAATTTGCGCTTGCTGCTGCACGTGTTCGCAGGCCAAAACACATTTTCTTTCGTGTTTCTTAACCGATCTTGATGAAATTTGCAGTGGTATATCTTATTGTACTATAAAATATTCGTTTATTCTCAAAATGACAATTGCAATACAAGTTGGCTTACTAACATGATATATAGCTTTTTGGTGGTAGCGGGGAGGTGGCGATAGCTATAAAATGAAAGATACTTAAAATATATATACTATTCTAGAAGCTACATGTCAAGTTTGGTGACTCTAGCACTTATTATTTACCAAAATTGCTCAAAAAACAGGATTTCGATATTGATTTTTATCGATTACTTGGAAACGGGGCAAGCTATCGATTATCGGAAACAAACTCGATCTGCGCATGGGCTAGGAGGACCTACAGCTAAAATTTCAAGTCTCTTGTAAAAGGTGATATCCTCCACTTGTATAGTATTATAAGTGTTCCACTTATAATTGTTTCAAACTGATAGATGAAGGCACGTCAGTGCTGTTTTGCGTTGTTCATAAGAATGATTTTATTCAGAGTCAATATAATGCACTTAGCCTATGGATACATGTATATACTTATGCTGTTATTGGTTAACAGCTACAAAGAGAAGTGAGTGAGAGTGAGTAGCTTGCATATGCCTGTGTTAGTGAGCGTATATATGTTGCTTATGGAATACGCTCGGACGGAGCATGGGATATGCAGCGTTAGCATAAACGGTCAGCTAGAGAGGCTAGTGAACCGCGCTGCGTAATATGAACCAGAGCCAATATATAAAGTGGCTCTGGGCTTGTTTAATGTATAATTGTTATTGTATGCAACAAAGTTGCATATAGTGTGTTCTTTTAAGGCATATACACACCACACCTCCCCTTTTAGAGGAATAACGTAATATAATGTAGTTATTTTTAATTGTTGTATTTCTTTTTTTAAAGTGTAAAATATTAAAAAAATAAAAATTTGTTTATGAATATATATTTTTTTTTGAAATTTAGAATGTAAAAATGTAAAAGTATTACTCAATTTAATAATAATAGGAATAATAAAAATTATAATATGAATAATAATATAAATATTCTTATGCATGGCCACACTATGACATGATTATGATGTAAACATTTTTAACCTATCCTTATAAACTTTCTTTTTTTTTACCTTTTTTATCTTTTATTGTAATGTTATCTCTATCTTCTATTCCTATTACTACATAGGGGCCTAAATAAACTGGTTCTAATTTATGGCCAGTATCGTTTCCTAATAAAACCTTATCAC
>NW_026996651.1:0-2415 GCF_035044405.1 Drosophila montana | reverse complement strand
AGCGTGAGCTGTGCCTTGTTGTTGTTGGAGGCGTTACCCCATACAGCATGGGCCTGGTGAACAACGGGACTGGCCACTTGAGCGACTCGGTTAAGTGGGGCGTTTGCAGTTATTGTTACCAGCTGCTCTCAAATTCGCTTAGTACTCTTTGTACCACAGACAGACCATATAGGTGGCCGGACGATTTCCTGTACAGTGAAAGCAGGTGGGTGGTACGCCAACAGGCCAATCATATGCCGAGGAGCTGTGGTTCTGGCCACATCCGTCGCATCCAGCAGAAGGGGCCAGTGTGTCCATGGCCGTGGCTGCATTGCGAAATCTCGCTTTGCTTGCACATGGGCTCAATCCTCATCTTTTTCCTGTTTAGTATTTTGATATTATATATGTCATTGTTGTTCGTCGCGGTCTCGATATTTAAGAAGAACAAATTCATTTATTCTTTGGTGGACTTGTTTATAGGGTTGTGAATGTGTAAGACTTTGATCATCAGTCTCAGCATCTCTTCTTTTATATGGTGGTGCAACGTGAAGTAATGCACCACCACCCTAAAGGGCTTATCCTCATGTAGCTGGAAGCTGCGGAACCCAATTTTGAGATAATCCAGCTTTCTGACTATAGTCACTAACTATATCTCGCTCAGCGCACGACGTCGCTGCGTCTGATGCTTTTTCTTAATATATGTATGTTAGTTTTAAATCCTTACAGCCGAAAAACATATGTGTGTATGCATGTGCAGAGTTTGCCTCGTTCTCACTCATCTCTTTCTCTCAGCAAAGCTTCTCCAAAAACCCCGAGATCTACAAACATACATATGTTTGTGTTTTGTGGATGTGCGCACAAGTAGATCACGACGTTTGTCCGCGAGCCAGAGATTTTTTCTTCAATTGTGTGCCTTTTCTGCACGCACATTGAAATGCTCTATCTCTTTATTCAATAAATAACTTAAATGACCCAAATGAAATATTTATAGTTTATATTTTAATTTTTTTCTTTTCTGTCTGTTATTTTGCTTTAAATAAAAAATAAAAGAAAAAGTCGAATTTCTGCAAGAGTAATCCATCGTCGGCTTGTCGAAGAATTCTAAGAAAAGACCAAACATTGAAAATGTTCACTTCTTGCGACTTGCTACTTGTGCACACGCACACTCATTCAAGGGAGCAGTCGTGTGATGTTACAAAAGGGTTTGGCCTGTTCATGTGCTAAATTGATATTTTCCATGCTAGCTGTAAGAGTAAGGGTACCTGAACGTTGGCATGTGTCAATGATAACTTTTACACACTTTTCTATAAGAAAAGAAGCATTTACGCGATTGTGTGCGGGTTGGTTGCCTGCCTGCCTGCCTGCCCGATGCAAATTTAATTTAAATTTTGGCTTATATTGGTGAGCAGCATAAATTGGTTTATATACTTGATTTATAGCTTTGAGGTAGTAGCGGGTAAGGGGTGATAGCTATAAAATGAAAGATACTAACGCGGGCGCACATAACTTTTGTGTTTCTTAACCGATCTTAATGAAATTCAGCAGTAGATCTTATTGTATAATACTATAAAATATTCGGGTATTCTCAAAAAAACAATTGCATTTAAATTGAGGCTTAAATAGGTAGGCAAAACACGTTGGCTTACTAACATGATTTATAACTATGTGGTGGTAGCGGGGAGGTGGCGATAGGTATAAAATGAAATATACTTGATATATATATACTATTCTAGAAGCCACATGTCAAGTTTGGTGACTCTAGCTCTTATTATTTACCAAAATTACTTTAAAAACAGGATTTCGATATCGATTTTTATTGGTTACTTGGAAACGGGGCAAGTTTTCGAATGTCAGAAACAAACTCGATTTGCGCATGGACTGGGAGGACCTACAGCTAAAATTTCAAGTCTCTAGTTGTAATAGGTCCTGAGATCCTTGCGGTCATACATACGGACGGTCAGACGGACATGGCTAGATCGACTCGGCTATTGATGCTGATCAAGAATATACATACTTTATGGGGTCGGAGGTCCTTCCTTCTGCCTGTTACATACATTTGCACAAATCCATTATACCCATTTTTAATGGTTTCAGGGTATAACAAGTAAGAGGTTCTAGTCGGGAGCTCCCGACTAGGGGATACCCTGAACCCTCTTATTCCAACAAGTAATAAAGATATATTAAAAAAAAAGAAGTTCCCTTGGCAGGGTTCGAACTCGCAACTGACCGCCTTACTTGCTGCCACCTCTCCGCAACAGCCACACCAGGCAAAAAAATAGTACTCTCGGTAGGCTTCGAACTCGTAACTGATCTCGCTGCTTTCCGCCGCTTCTACTCAACAGCCACACCATCAATTAAGTCCAATACAATCGCAATTGCAATACTGTTGAAAGAATTCAATAAAGACGCGCATGAATGTGTGTGTGTACATGTATA
>NW_026996650.1:0-1106 GCF_035044405.1 Drosophila montana | reverse complement strand
AATTAAACAAGACCGATTTGTATTCAAGATTATGATGTATTTATTTTTGAAAGCAGTTCGTTTGATCCGTTTGGGAATAAATTTAAAACTGAACTTAAAGTAACTTAAATGACTACTCGAAGCCGCCGCTGCAGGCAGGCGAGCCGGCAGAATGCTGTAGGCGTCTTTGGCTAGCGATCAGGCCATTTGGGCGTGCGAGTGTCGAATTTCGTCTGCAACTCTGTTGCAACGGCATCCGGCCCAACTGCGTTATCAGCTATTATTGTCTCGCGCGTGTTAACTTCTCCCTGGGTATCGTCCTCGGGTTTCTCATTGGTTGCTTTGCGCCGGTATAGTTTCCAGACGCCTACGTGGAGGAGGAGGAGCAGAGCGATGAGGACAAGGCAGCCAAGTGATCTTGATGATATTTCTGATCGAAGATCCCCTATATGATGGAGGTTCTTCAGGCTTAGATCGTGCAGGAATGGAACGCTTAGATGCTCTCTGAAGAGGGTGATGTTAACCATAGCCGACGTGGACACGGCAGGTTTTTTTCTTAGGATGCCCCGGTGGTTGACATACCGGGTGCCGTTCAGGGAGACGTGTTCGTCGTAAGTAGCCAGGAAGTTTCCTGTGACTATTTGTCTATTCCCAGTGCTGTCCACCACATTAACTGTTGCGCTGTTGATAATTAAGACGCCCTCGTCGATTGTTGTTATGGGCTCCAGATGCCTGGGGCGTGTGGCGCATTGTGCGACGGTTCCTGATACCAGGTTGTTGGGCACACGATACCTTCTGCAATCTTTTGCAGAAAGTGGTGCTCACAGTGGCAGTGCAGTCGCGCACGGCGAAGGTCTTTGTTCCGCAATCGGCTACCATATTACCTTCTTCTAAATCTAATATTATATTATTATGTTGAACAAGAAATATATCAATTTTCTTACAGGCTAGGGTATTTAATCAAAAAATATAGCAATTCGGAATTTTGAAAAGCTTTGATCTTGGATACTTCTTAAAAGTCTGTTATACTAATATTTGTGAGCTGCTCATTTAATAATTCATTTATGTCAATGCTGTCTAGGATAAGAGGGCTGATCAGATTAATTTTAGCAAGGATTTCGGAAAGA
>NW_026996649.1:0-84002 GCF_035044405.1 Drosophila montana | reverse complement strand
GTCAGGCGCACGCGTCGTATGAGTTATGCCAGCGACAAGCCTCTTGAACTTTTTTAATTAAGCGTTCCGATCATAAACAGAAGGTGACATTGATTGAAGCCAGCCAAACATATAAAGTTGTAAGAGTAACAATTCGTAACGTCTTAATTAGTTTGATGATCATTAATGTGAATCAAAATATGTTAAACAGTCCGAAATTGTACAGTTATTTCATCTGTCAAAAGTAAAGTAAAAGAAACATAGAAAAACTAAACAACTGAAGCCCAATATTGACGCGACGCGTGTTTTATACCCTGTACCCATTAAAAATGGGTAAAAAGGGTAAATGATTTTGATGTAGTCTTAGCTTCGGCTCTATGAGGGCCGTGCAAGCAATTATGTCTGTATTTGTGTTTACATAATTGCACTGGCTTTTGCAGGCAAAGAAATAAATTTGCCCATAATCTATCCCAAATTTATATTCACATATGAATGCATGTTGTGTACTGAGGTTGGCTCGGTAGACAATCTGTATTTTTAAGTTAATGCAAATATTTAAACAATTTCTTTAAATTAAATCATTATTATTTTTAAGAAATAAAGAAAAATTAAATAAAAGTACTAATTTTTTGTTAAGATTAAAAATTATTATACTTTTAAATTTTCCTGTAAAATTTATCGTTAGTATCTAGGGTAATGCATCATTTAAATAAAGCATGCATTTCATGGATAAAGCAAAAAAAAAACTTTTTCGCTCAATGTACTTCAAAAACGAAGCGACGCAAAGTACCAACGACCAGCTTTGCTAAAGGCAGGCTGGCGACGCGTTGCTCGTGTCAGCATCAGCATGCCGCGACTTCGGCATTGGTTCGTCTGGCTTTTGGAGAACGAACAGCCAGTCGGCTGGCATGTCGTGTGAAGTAGGAAAAGCCAGGCTAGAAATTTTGGGTCGCATTCAAATGTTTGGGCGTTACTCATCTTAGTGTTTATATTGTCTTTGATAATACTATATTTCGTATTTTATATACCATGCGAATTCGCCGTCCTCTTTGCTCTTTGTCATCATCGTGTATTCGTTGTTCATCTCTAAGCGTATTCGTTGTCTAGGGATTCTTGTGCTGTTTGCTGTTTGGGTATACAGCATTAACCCAACCCACATTCGGCCATTCTGACTAAGCATTCGGCCCATATGCTTCGCCGTCATCTTCGTCATCGCTGCCAATGGACCATGGCTTCATATATTCGGAACACATCGCAGAATTCTTCGCCCCATCGCAATTGCCCACTTTCTGGACATCATAGGCGTTGTTATGCTTAATCTTAACGACTTGATAGGGCCCCAAAAACGTAGGCTTTAATTTTAGGCCACTACCAAACTGGATGCATTTAACAACAGTAAGGTCGCCAACATTATAGCATGCTTGCGTCTCAGGTTGTAAGTATTTTTATTTTCATTTTTAAAGTCTGTGTTTTTGCGTTTGCTCCTAATTCGGTACGATCGTCATTAAATAACGCTACTGTTTCTTTATCGATTATATCTCGTATCTTCCGATCTTCTTTTGTTTTCATTTTCACGCTAACTAAAAGCTCAAAAGGTGTCGCATCAATACTTCAGGAAAATGTCGAATTGATTGCCTGCTGTACTTGGTTGATGTGTCTGTACCATTTTGTTGGATCATCAATGCTCAATTTTGAGAGTACTGAAATAATTATAGCATTGAGCCTCTCGACTTGACCATTTACACCTTGTCTTAACCATTTTTATGCTTTCGTCGTCACAATATTTAACAAAATCTTGCGAAGTAAAAGCAGAGCCCCTATGCGAAATGATAAATGCTGGCTAATTTTGTAATAGCTTCGTTTGCGGTAGTAGACTTCGTTGGATAGAGCCAACAAAACTGGGTAAATGAGTCAATAATCGCCAAATCGCAAATGTGTTTGTAGTCTTTATGCGACGACTCAAGTGGACCCAAGAAATCTATGTAAGTGTGTAAGAGAACGTCTTCCTTCTGTAGTGGGTGTAGCAGTCCTTGCTTGCCTCTTTTGCGATTTGTTCAAATGCAGGGAACGCAACACTCTATGTACTTCTTTATCTTCTCTTCGAGGTTTGGAATAAAATATTCTCTCTTTGGTATTTTTGCTGCAAAATGGCCTTTGTCATGAGCATAGCCAATAATTCTTTTTTGCATGTCACTGGGTACTACTACTATTAACTGATTATCCTTTATAATTTTGTATAGAATACCTTATTTTATGAAGTAGTCGTCGTATGCCTTATTTTATCGGTTAAAACGTCCTTAATTGCATTTATCTTTTAGTCTCGTGCTTGTGCATCTTTCAAGGCAATACTTGTACTACCTTCGTTAATTATCATTACTGGGTGTCTGCTGAGAGCATCGACGTGCTTCATTCTTGTGCCTGCTCTATGTTCTACTATATAAACGTATTCTTGTAAGAACATAATCCAGCGTGGCACTCTAGTGCATAAACTTTGTTTCTCTAGAGATTCTGCAAATGCGTTACAGTCTGTTACAAGTTTAAAATTAATACCTCTATATAAACGTATTCTTGTAAGAACATAATCCAGCGTGGCACTCTAGTGCATAAACTTTGTTTCTCTAGAGATTCTGCAAATGCGTTACAGTCTGTTACAAGTTTAAAATTAATACCTAAAAGATACACTCTAAAGTTCGTCAATGCTTGTATGACTGCTAAAATTTCTAACTCGTAGCTGCTGTATTTACGTTGTGCATCCGTACTCTTTTTTGACATATAGTATACTGGACCATCCTCGGGGCTTTTCTGGAGTAAAACTGCTCCAAAGCCATCAATCGACGCGTCTGTGTGTACCTCTGTCTCATACGTTTAATTGTAAATACATAACACAGGGTTCTCAGTAAGAAGCTTTTTCAATATGTTAACCGAATCTCTCTTCAGCTATTTCAATTCTAAATTTCGCTTTATTCTTGGTCAACTCCGTTAAAGGTCTAGCTATTGTAGCATAATTTGGTATAAATTTTCTAAAATAGCCTGTCAAGCCTAAGAAACTTTCTACCTGCTTTATTGTTTGTGGCATCTTAAACTTAGATACAGCTTCAATTTTTTCTGGTGATGGGAATATCTTTTTATTACAGATCATCATGAAACAAAATTGCATTTTTTAATGTTAAGCTGCAACCCATACTCCGTGCATGTGCCAATAACTTCCTTTAAATGTTGCACCGCTTCTAGCTCGTTTTTGGCTGGTATGATAATATCATCTACATATGGCAAAGCAATTCCTCTGCGTGACAGGTGACGAAATATCGCGTTAACATGGCGTTGAAAAACACCTGGTGAGTTTGAAAATCCAAACGGCACTCTCAGAAATTGATATTGTCCTCGATGTGTTACAAACGAAGTATATTTTCTACTTGATGCTGCCACTGGTACGTGAAAAAATCCATTTTTTAGATCAATTGTACTAAAAATATTCGCTTCTTGTAATCGATCCAGCTGATCCTCGATTAGTGGTAAAGGAAAATGGTCTTTAACAATTACCTTGTTGATTCTTCTATAATCTATGCATAGCCGGGTTGAACCATTGCGCTTTTTAACAAGTACTATAGGGCTAGTAAACTCGGATGTAGATTCTTCAATTATGCCATTTTCAAGCCACTCATCAATTTGCTCATCGACAATACGCATTTCCGTAAACGCCAATCTGCGCGGCCGTGAAAATATTGGTGCCTCATCTTTTACTACAATGCGCATCTCTACATTTGTTGTCTTCGTCTTATTTGGTTCATAGTTCGAAATAAGTTCTCGCACTTCTTGTTCAGCATACTCACTTGCTGTGTCTTCTATGTCGTATACGTCAGTCGATAGTCTTCAGGGCAAATTCTTAGTATATTTATCTCTTCACTGTTTGACATTTTGCGAACTTGTAAACCGTTACGACTAAATACAATCTCAGCCTGTAAACATAGTTCTTCGCCAAGAATAACTTTGACATCAATACATTTAATTGGAACCACGTAAAAATCAAGAATAAACTCTTCATCGTCAATTAGAATTGGATGTTTGAAATGTCCAGTTGGTTTGATTTTATTCTCATTGCGCTCACTGCCGAATCCAATAAGAAAAACATTGCAGATTTCTAGCTTCGGCTTGCCAATTTCACGATAAAAGTCTTCACGGATGGTATTGAATTTACTGCCAGTATCAAATAACGCTACACATTTTTTATTTTAGAAACAAACTTCTTTACAGGTTAAATCGGTATTGGCTTGCAAACTGCGTGTATTTGATATAACAGACTCACTTTTATCAATTTGTTCACAATCTTTCGAGATATATCCGCACCTTTGTTTACATTGAAAGCTCTCTTGTCTCTTTCTTTCACACTGCAATCGTTGCGCTTTGTTTTTTCTTTTCGACTCAAGAAGAGTGCAGAAGCTAAGATCATAGGTTGTAGCCCCTAGAGTAATAAATACACAGAGGAGGCTTTTGGATCAAAAGCTCTTTTTCAAAAAACGTGAAGCAAGATTGCGAGGTTGCAAACACAAATTGCAATTCAACACCCGGCTGTCTGCAGCTACTTCTGCCGATGCCCAAAATTCAATGACAACTTCAAAACATATCCCACACCACAAATTCTGTCCTTGCTATCAATATGGTCTTAGCTTCTGCACTCTTCTAACTCATTGTTGTGGTTTCTAAGCACTGCCAAGCCTATAATTCGCAGTCACAAAGTCATGTCTTCTTCTTCACTCGTTTTCAACTTGCAAGCAGCCAGGCAAATTTGTATCATTTTTAATTTTTCGACCAGCAAGGCACTCTTTCTCAAAATAGGGTATTTTAACTATTCATAAGTTCTGTAACCAAGTACCACTAACCTTCTTATGTACACATATTTGACCCAATGTCTGAGAAAAATATAATTTCGTATTAAGTGTGCAACTATTAGTACAATCAATAAAAATTGTTTTCTTTAAACATTCTATACCATTTCTATAAATAAAGGTATCAAAGCCTCGACTCGCCAAATAGCTGTTGGCATCTCACACATTTTGGCAAAAAATATGCATGTATGTATGTATGTATGTGTTTTCCAAGCCAAGGGAAGTATATGAATTTAAGAAGATTGCAAAGTCACAGGCTAGTGCTTTTTGTGTGCGATCGTTGCGTTATAAAGATAGAAATATATTCTAAGCAATACAAGAAATGAAATTCTATAAAATGTGACGCCATAGTATATGATGTTGGTGCGCTGAGGAAATTCAGTGCAAAGAAAAGGGACAAATAATGCCAGTGTGTTTGTTGCTGGTTTCTCTGTCGCTCCTACAAGGCAGCGCGTAGAAACAACAACACTATTTGGGTTCTAATGTTGTTGCTGCAGAGCCGAGTCTCGGCGCAAGTAGGTAGAAAATTTGAATGCCAGCAGGCCATGGCATTCAAATCAAAGGTTACGCTAAGAAATTCAATTATTATATATCGTCTATCTTTTCTGGTTTCTCCTTTTCAATAACATAAAATATCGTTCTGAGCAAAAAGATCCATCATACGAAATTTCCATATAGAATATTTCTCACCATTAAAAGGTGAAATATTTTTGAATTTGCTTTCCTTTTGCATTGTTCTCTTATTTTCTATAAAAAGTTTTCCTGTAGAATTCTTGTGTGCATACACTCACACACTTTAAATGTTTTCAATTATTTGTCCTCTTCAGGGTCAGTTTTTTTTTTTTTTAAAAATTATTTGCCAAAGTATTTTTGAATGTATTGTTTTTTTTTATATTATTTTTTTAATTATTTACAATTTTCTTTTATTTTGTTATGCGGTGACTGGGCCCACAACCCATTGAAATATCCACAATTTAATAAAAATACTATTTACTTTTATGTTAGTTTTATATTTATTATTTTACTTATTGAGCGCGTCAACTAGTTTCACTGATGCTCAATGAAGAGTGAGGCTAAACGATATAAGAATTTCAGTATCAAGACTGAAAATAACAAAAGCCACTTGGTCATTGTATCTTTTGTATTAATGAGTGTTTGTGTGTATTTCAACACTCATTATTCCAACATTGGTTTTTATTGAAAATGTTCTGAAGTTGTCATTGAATTTTGGGCATCGGCAGAAGTAGCTGCAGACAGCCGGCTGTTGTGTTTGCAACCTCGCAATCTTGCGTCTAATTTTTTGAAAAAGAGCGTTTGATCCAAAAGCCTTCTCTGTCTCTTTATTACTCAATGTCCCAGGCGGAAGAACCAGAGCTGCCGCAGCGTTATTTGCGAAATTAGGCGCATTTGAGCTTGCATGTTCTGCATATCTGTATCTATTAATACCTGCAAATGCATTCTGGTATTAACTTACATTTAATGATATGAAGAATGCAAAGCATGCTGCATTTGACTACAGCGTTTTTACTTTGTAATGGAACTTGCCCGTAAGTCAAGATACATATGTAGATAGTTTTATGAGTCTTGTAATAACTTTTTACAGCTAAAGTAAAATATGTAAATAATATATGAAAGTTCGGTTATGATGATTTCATTCTTAGCTGTTGTAGCTCCGAAAGACGCGGTTTCTTATTTTGCTACCGTCCTATCATACTGCTGCTTTCTGTTGAGCTACACTGTTAAACTAACTGTACGGCTTTAAAACTAGCTGCTGTTATAATACCTGTAAGCTACCATCAATTTATGAGGGCCATTAAATCGGCCAACATGCTGTACAATCTGTAGGAGATACGAGTTATTGAAATTGCTCTTAATTGCTGACGCACATATTGGTGTGGTAGCGAACCACTACTTGGGCTTCATCCTGGGTCTACGCCTGCCACCAAATGCGTTCCGCTGAAATGTACAAAAATTAATAATAGAATTTTTTCTCGCCTAGCGGCACGTTCACATCTGGTTTTGCTATAACAACAGCAGCAGAGACATGAACAACTTTGCGCTTATCTGCTTAGAAGCTCCAAAAACATGGCACACGGCACAGAGCCCCGTCCCGCATATCTATAAGTTGCACGGAAACATAATTGTGGGCTTTTTATGTGGCGTGGCCGTCTACAACAATTCAAAGGCTGTCGTTTTGGCATTACACAGCTTGTAAGCTGCTCTCCAGCTATGCTCTTGGGCTGAACAGAACTATACTCTACTCGGCTCTTGACTCAGCTGAGAATATTTATTTTATTATGCTGCCTGCATATTGGCACACCCACAGTCCACTCTCAGCCCACGCTCAGTTTTATCTTCTGGCTCATAAAAATAAAGCGCTGCGCATTCTTTCACGCCATTTGCAGTTACTCTGATAAGAGCTAGTCACTTTTTTTTTGTACGCCAAGCTACCAGCTTGCTGCCTGATTGGCGGATTGGGGGGTTCAAAGGTCAAAACGCAAATGCCTTTGTTTTGATATGAGGCTGTCAATGCTCCAGCGCCTGGCACAGTGTCTGGCCATGCTCTCAATGCTCCAAATGAGTCATTATCAAGAGCAAATAATAAATCATGACAAGCCCTGGCATGTTAAGCAACGTCATGCAACAAAGGGGAAGGGTGCAGGGTGCAGGGAATTGTTTGCCGCACAACTCTAGATACATACATACCATTTAATGGCATTGTTTAGCATATATGTGTGTGGGTGTGATTTCTTTAGCTAACTGTGCGGAGTAATTAATCTCAATTTGTGTGCGTTCAGCGGCAATTTAAAATTTATATATTACTTATGAGAAGCGTAAGGATGCAAGCTGAAAGAAGGTAAGAGTCACGCAGGGGGTTAAAAACTTTTCAAGTGGTTAATTAAGGTGTCTAAGTAGTTGACCACTAATTAATAACAATGTAGACAAACAATTATTCAAGCATGTACGTATGTTTAGTAAACCTGCTTTTTATAGCTGTTAAATTTTGTTACATTTCCCCTGTTATTAATTTCAAATGTGTTCAAATATTTACATACAACATGTAATTAGAGTAACTTTTCAAAGGAGTGTTGGTATACAATTGTAGTATTTTAACTGTATCCCAAATATTAAAGAGTAGCTGATATTTTCCTTATTAGCCCGTAGATATTTAAATTTATCTTGACTATCTCAATGTTAATATAACACATAGATATTCGAATATAAAGTCCTTCGAATTAAAAACAAAATGTAGAAATAAAGTTTTGCATACAACGTTCACGTTTTAAAGCCGATCGAATGTTAAACAGCTAAAGTATTCTTAAGTATTTCAGATATTTCCAATTACTATATCAGGGCTATTTTGGCAGACGGCAGAATCGAATTAACGTTATCTTTATAGATAAATAAAACAAATAAACATATAAAACAAAATGAATTAAAGTACTGTGGCTTAAAGTTATTTCCTATTTATGTCCTATAGCTGTTATTGTTTTCTTATCGGTATTTCGTATAAAATTTGATTTCACATAGCTTGAAATTAGCTTTTTGGTATTTGTATCTTGGCAGCCATGTAACAAATTCAATACTGATTAACGATTGGGCTATGTAACCATGGCAGATGCTGCCGGCTCGTATTAAATAGGAGCGGCATAAAGCAGTATCTGTGCAAGTGGGAAGCACACATGTGTGTATGCGACGGTACGCAGGGGAATTTGTATTTGTGGACCTCTCGGATTGCTGACAATATGAGAACTGTCACATGACACGTCGGCAAAGAAAGTGCTTGACAAAGTTTATTAATTAATTTTGTTGATTTTGTCACGTGCTCGTAATTTCGGTAAAATCCGCAAAATCACATAGACTGTCAACCAGAATGGCTTCGAGGGGGTCCTGCAGAGCAGGGCAGGGTTTCCGTGTTAGGCAAAACCAAAGCCATGACTAACAGTTGCTGAAAGCAAACCAGAGATTCTTACAGCCATAAACTTGTTCGTTTGCGCACCAGAGGAGGGTTCAAGGGGTAGTTGCAGCAGCAGCAACAGCATCCATTAGTCAAATGGCTTCGTGTTAGCCTTGTTCCGCCCAGCCACTCAGGTGACTGGCAGTCGCTCACCCGCAGTTACGGCCGATGGCCCAACATTCTATTATGTTTATGTTTATTACGATTATTGTTGTTATTAGATTTGTTTGTTAGCACAGTTCCAGTTTCGCAGATGTTCAGCGCAAAAGTCAATTAAATGCTTTCGTGGCGGCCATTTTCGATCATAATTGGATTATTTGACTGTATTTGGGCAAATCACCATATGCTTTGATTGCATGCAACATAATTTCTATTCGGAGTATTTGTTTGTTGTTATTTGAACAGACAACAATCAGCTTATGCGTAAGCCATGCAAAGCCCCCAAGTGTATGCAACGCAAAATGAAAAATACAAATTTTCATTTTATTTACAATTTAAACAATTCCAAAAAAATAAACAAAATATTCACGCAGTTACTGGTAAGTGGTAAAAATAAATGTTAATCTAAAAACTATAAAATTCATTGATTGTTAACTTCTTAAAAACACATCAAATAATTATGTTCAAATATCGAGTTCAAATATTTCCAATATAAATTTTTTTATAAATATGTATCCATCGATTAAGGTAAAATTACTTAGTTACAGAAACAACATTCTTGAATATAAGTATTTTACATTTATTGGTAGATATCTTTCTATATTTTTCCATTTCTAAAATCTCATTTCCAAAATATTATACCAGCATACCAAAGCACTTATTGCTTTTATGCTGCAGACAAAACCTAAACTAATACTTGATCAGTATATACTATACTATATGCTACATGTTAAAATTAATGAGTCTAGCTCTTTAAACCTGAGAGGTTTACACATTAAACGTTATCGATTTTAATAGGCTCTGAGTTCATTCTGCCTGTTACATACTTTTGCACAAATCGTTATACCCATACACGGGTATATACCCTTTTACAATTAATATGCAAAAAAAAGCACTAACGAATAGCATTATGAAAAAACAATCCTAGAACAAGAGCAGTACAACAACAATCGAAATATTGTTACGGAACTGCTTGTTTCTCGGTGGGCAGCGCATCGGTTCACTGGGTGTAGTCCCATCCCTGGCCCGCAGTCCGCACAATCGATATCAACAAAGCTACAACCATTAACTATACAATGCATAGATATGTGAAACACCAGAATAATCGGATCACGATAAATCGCAACGACTGAGCCCCATGGGAGCCCGCAACCATTTTAGTGTGCCCAGATAGAGTAAGACGCTATTGCTTAATATATGTATGTATGTATGTTAGTTTTAAATCCTTACAGCCGAAAAACACATGTGTGTAGGTATGTGCAGAGTTTGCCTCGCATGTGTGCATCTCTTTCTCCCAGCATAGCTTCTCAAAAACCCCGAGAACCCACATGGGCACATTGAGTAATAAAGAGACAGAGGAGGCTTTTGGATCAAAAGCTCTTTTTCGAAACACTTCACGAGCTTCCCTTTTTGGTTTGAAGCTACGGGTTATGATCTAAGCTTCTACACTCTTCTAACTCATTGTTGTGGTTTCTAAGCACTGCTATGCCTTTAATTCGTAAAGTTATGTCTTCTTCTTCTCCACTCGCTTTCAACTTGCAAGCAGCCCGGCAGATTTTATAATTTTTCATTTTTCGATCAGCAAGGCACCCTTTCTCAAAATAGGGTATTTTAACTATTACTAAGTTCTGTAACCAAGTACCACTAACCTTCTTATATACACATATTTGACCCAATGTCTGAGAAAAATATAATTTCGTATTTAGTGTGCAACTATTAGTGCAATCAATAATAATTGTTTCCTTTAAACATTCTATACCATTTCTATAAATAAGGGTATCAATGCCTCGACGCGCCAAATAGTTGTTGGCATGTGTGTCTTATCTCACACAATTGGCAAAAAATATGCATGTATGTGTTTCCCAAGCCAAGGGAAGTATATGAATTTAAGAAGATTGCAACATTCTGTTGCGCATGTGACGTCACAAGCTAGGGCTTTTTGTATGCGTTGTTGCGTACAATAAAGTAATACATGTGGGAACCCTAGAAGGCGAGCGACAGAGAACAACGCGCAGCGGTCGTTCTTTCTGATCGCTCTCTCTTCGCTCATTTGTTGCTTTGCAGTTTTGCGTCAAAGAGCAGGCTGCGCAACGCGAAAAGAAAAGCGGACACTTTGCATTTGGTAGTTGACTGAAGAACTCGTTGTCCGTAGAATAGTTAAAGTTTTAATTATAACTAAAATCATTCCATAATAACTTAAAAATAATATTAATCAATCATCTTATAATATTAAACATATTTGTAAAAGTTAACCACTTTGAAACAAATTATAATAAGAAACTTTGTAATTCTATAGTAATAAAGAATCTACAAATTGGGGGCTCAACCGGGATTGTATCCAAGTTACAATTAAAACAATGAGACAAAGTGAGTGAATTTAAAAGGAAAACATCATCGTAAAGGTCGATATAAAAGACGTGTAAAGTTGGAGAAACAGAGTGCAAAGTAAAGTGTGAGCGAAATAGCAACAGACGCTCAGTGAAACGTTATTCCAAAAAATAAATTTCTGGTGAAATCCGGACTTTGTGTGTATGCATCGCCAAAAGAGAAGCAGACAGAAAGAACGAGAAGAGAGAAGAGTTGGCGTTTTGCTGTTACGCAGGCAGATGAGCCGGTGCGTAAGGGAAACCAAAACGATCAAAGCAGCTGGTCATCTATGAGGAACGCAGGCAAGTTGGCTAAGGCGTGAAATAGACAGCAGCAATTTCTTGGTACGCTGGCAAGGTGGTCGAGCGTAATAGAAGGCTGGAGCAGAGTTGGTATTAGCAGTTACGCAGGCAGATGAGCCAGTGCGTAGCGACAGAGTCCTTCGTGGGAGTGTTGGGAAGCGTTCAAATCGTGGGGTGAGCTGCAGCAGCGCTGCAAAATAAAATTTTACTATTTGTGCTGACCTTAGCAAGTGGTGTATCTTGCGAAGACAGATCGTACATTATTAACTAAGAAATTTAGTCACGGATGGTGACACGAAACACGGAAGAAAATTAAAATTATTTGTTGGCATAATTGTTTTATGTTAATCGACATTATTCATTAACATAGTTTTAACATTTTGATAACAGCTGAGAACAAATTCAAAAATAAACGGCCCTTAGCGCTGTTAAACCACTAACCAAAAAACATATAGACTGGACATGCCGTGTACAATAGGTGGTCTCCAAAAATTGGTTTGCATCTGGTCCAACGAGCGAGTAAGATATACATATGACATCTTTTGATCGCTCACACTACAGAAAACTCCTTTGGCTTACTCTCTTCCATATGATTTGTGCGATAGAACGGCATCGCTGTTTATTATCTCGCTCCCACTACAGGAAACTGTTTTGGCTTACTCTCTTCCATATGATTTGTGCGATAGAACGGCATCGCTGTTTATTTTTATCTCGCTCGCACTTACTCTCAGTGCTCTCAATGCTCTCTTCATCCGTTTAAATGTTTGTGTGTGCATGTGGCCGCACAAGCAAAAATGCCCACAAATTCAATTTTTGTCAAAAGTCGGTGGCATTTCTTCCCTTTTGAGGGGACAAGTAATATGAAATCATGAAAGGGTTTGCCAAGTCGATGCGAAATTCTTTCATTTTAGCTCGGTATTGCTGGAAAGGGTACCTAAGCGTTGGCATGTGTGCATTTAAAAGTTTTTGGACTTGCTATTCACGCATACTTGCATATTTTGTATATGAATAGAAGCATTTATGCGCATGTGTGCCTGTTGGTCCCTGCCTGCCTGTCCGATGCAAATTTGGCAATATTTTTGGACTTCTGAATTTCGAGCTCTGCGCACACACACACAGAGACACAAATGTGTGTGAATGGGCTGATCATGGGCGCAAAATTTAAAATTATCATTTTTGGCACGCGTCTGACGCCCGCCCTTCTTTTTTATGATTTTGGGTTTGAATTGAATAGCTTGAATATGATAAGTCAATAAAATTAATAATGCAATAAATATATACATATGTATATACATACATAATTGAAGATTTTAATTTTTGCACAAATATTCGCTGTTCATAAAATTATTTAAGTGATCAGTCACTTGACCTATGTATGTACATATGCAAGTGCAGGTGCTTGCCAAAAGTTAACCCTTTCGGCCCAACGGGCTGCTGCAGGTAATAAGGGGTCAACATTCATTCATCAATTCAAACCCAAAATCATAAAAAAGAAGGGCGGGCGTCAGACGCGTGCCAAAAATGATAATTTTAAATTTTGCGCCCATGATCAGCCCATTCACACACATTTGTGTCTCTGTGTGTGTGTGCGCAGAGCTCGAAATTCAGAAGTCCAAAAATATTGCCAAATTTGCATCGGACAGGCAGGCAGGGACCAACAGGCACACATGCGCATAAATGCTTCTATTCATATACAAAATATGCAAGTATGCGTGAATAGCAAGTCCAAAAACTTTTAAATGCACACATGCCAACGCTTAGGTACCCTTTCCAGCAATAACGAGCTAAAATGAAAGAATTTCGCATCGACTTGGCAAACCCTTTCATGATTTCATATTACTTGTCCCCTCAAAAGGGAAGAAATGCCACCGACTTTTGACAAAAATTGAATTTGTGGGCATTTTTGCTTGTGCGGCCACATGCACACACAAACATTTAAACGGATGAAGAGAGCATTGAGAGCACTGAGAGTAAGTGCGAGCGAGATAAAAATAAACAGCGATGCCGTTCTATCGCACAAATCATATGGAAGAGAGTAAGCCAAAACAGTTTCCTGTAGTGGGAGCGAGATAATAAACAGCGATGCCGTTCTATCGCACAAATCATATGGAAGAGAGTAAGTCAAAGGAGTTTCCTGTAGTGTGAGCGATCAAAAGATGTCATATGTATATCTTACTCGCTCGTTGGACCAGATGCAAACCAATTTTTGGAGACCACCTATTGTACACGGCATGTCCAGTCTATATGTTTTTTGGTTAGTGGTTAAACTCAAGATACAAAAGAGAGTGTCCGTCGAGGCTGTTAAACTTAAGCTACAAAAGAGAGCAGCCGCTGTTATTACTAATTAACATAGGACAAACTGAAGCAGTTGTGCTGAAAATTTACATGTAAGAATATCAAATCTGAAAATAGTAAATAAGAATAATTTGAAAACCTAAAATCTAAGTAACCGTGTGACAATTTTGTGAGATGGAGAGAAACGAGATTCTAAGTCTTCGTGTCGATCAATTACGCGAAAAATTAACAGATTTGCAATTGAGTACTGCAGGACGCAAAGCTAAGCTGCAAGCAAGACTATTTGAACATTATGGCATGGAAATAGAAGAAGAGGGTTCAGGTGATGATACGTCGGTTAATACAGCACCTTTGATGCAGAGTCCTGAAAGAGCTAGGTCGTGGTTTACGCTGAAAGATGTTGAGGGTAGCGTGTATAAATTTGATGGGTCGAGTTCGAGAGATATTGAACAGTGGGTGAGTGAGTTAGAAGAATGCGCTATAACAGTACAGTGGAGCGACTTACAGTTATTTATCTATGCCAAACAGTTGCTTGAGGGTGCCGCTAAATCATTTATTCGTAGTCAGCGGGGTATTAATAACTGGGAAGCGCTAAAGAACGCATTGAAAAATGTATTTGAGGTAAGATTGTCATCAGCAGAAGTTCATAGACGTTTGGGAAAGCGACAGCAGAAAAAGGGCGAGACATTGTTAGAATTTTTATATGCGTTGATGGAAATAGCAAAATCTATCGATCTCGAGGATGAGAGTTTGATTGACTATTTTATAGAAGGCATACCGGATTCTAAAACTAGCAAATCGCTATTGTATCAAGCTCGAACAATCCAATAGTTGAAAGCTCAGATAGAAACCTATCAGAAAGTTCGTGGTTCTTGCACACCGCCCAATAAACCTGGATCGACAATTGCAAAAAGAGAGCCTACCGTGGGTCAATATATTCAAGCTAACAAAAGCCGTAAATGTTTTAAATGTGGTGCCGACTCACATGTAATAAAGGACTGTCCCAAAAATACTTTTTCTTGTTCTTGTTTTCTTGTTTCTTGTTTTAAATGTGGTAAGCCAGGACACCGTGCCGTGCAGTGTAATGGTGAGAGCCAATATAAACAAGAAAAATCGACGAATGTTGTCCGAGACGAAAAGTGGATGTTAAAGTCATTAAGCACATTTACTTCTTCTGGCTTAGAATTAAAAGATGTCGTTTGTTGCGCAGTGATTTGCAAAGGTTTAGTGGATACCGGAGCGGACCTGTGTCTTATGCGTAGGTGTGTCTATCGGAAGTTAGGAATCAGACAGTAAACCGGATGTTCTAAGACTCTAACGGGTATAGCTGACAGCCAAATTCTGACGTTTGGAAGCTTTATAATACCCGTCAAGATTGATTACATTCAAATGGAAATCGAATTTCATGTCGTACCAGATGAGGATATAAGTTTCGAAGCAATTCTTGGCAGAACCATTTTGGATTATGTTGACTTGCAAGTGACTAAAAAGGGGACTTTATTAAAACCGAAAGCTGATGCAGAAAATAAAATGATCAGCGTTGACAATAGTTCTTGTCTTGAACTGTTTCATGAGTTTGAAAGTAAGTGCATGTTAGCTGTGGACCTAGAGGCGGTTACGATCGAATTAAATGTTTCACATTTGAGTAAGTTGCAACAAAAAGAGGTTAAGCAACTAGTACATTCGTATAAACCAATCAGAAATCCAAGCTCTCCAATTGAGATGAAGATTCTTTTAACAGACGAGCTGCCAGTATTTCAGCATCCGAGACGTATAGCCGTGTGTGATCAGAAAATTGTTGATGAGCAAGTGAAAGAATGGCTAGCGGAGAAAATTATCAAGCCCAGTATGTCAGAGTACGCCTCACCAGTTGTTTTAGTGGCCAAAAAGAATGGCAAAAAGCGTTTGTGCTGCGACTACCGTAAGCTAAACGAAAAGGTGATTCGTGATAATTTTCCTATGCCTCAAATGGATACTGTAATTGAGAAGCTGCAAGGTGCGTCAAATTTCACTACACTAGATTTGACAAATGGATTTTTCCATGTACCAGTTGAAACAGGCTCGCAAAAATATACTTCATTTGTGACTCAAAATGGGCAGTATGAATTTTTATACGTGCCTTTCGGAATTTCAAACTCTCCAGCAGTGTTTACTAGATTTATAATGGCAGTTATGCGAGAATTAATCCAAAATAATGATGCGGTCGTTTATATGGACGACGTCATAATTCCGAGCAGCAATGTTGAAGAGGGCCTGGTGAAGCTCAAAAGAGTGTTGCAAGTTGCAGGAAAGAATGGTCTACGGATAAATTGGTCGAAGTGTCAACTGTTGCAAAGGAAAGTTAGCTTCTTAGGGTATATAGTGCAAAAGGCCACTATAACTCCGAGCAAGGAAAAGACCCAGGCTGTTGCAAATTTTCCGATACCCCGGGATAAAAAGGATATTCAGCGATTTTTGGGGCTGACATCCTATTTTCGTAGGTTTGTAGAGGGGTACGCAGTAATTGCATAACCGTTGTCCGACATTTTGCGAAAAGATGCAATGTTTGAATTTAAAGACTTGCAGCATGTCGCATTTGATCAATTGAAAGCAGCTTTGACCAGTGGACCTGTATTAAAATTGTATAGTCCTAAGTTACAAACGGAAATTCACACGGATGCTAGCAAGTTTGGTTTTGGTGGAGTATTGTTGCAGAAAGACCCAGAAGACTGTTTGTTTCATCCTGTTCAGTATATGAGCCGTAAGACAAATGCAGCTGAAGAAAAGTACGATTCATACGAATTAGAAGTTCTTGCCGTCATGTCAGCTCTAATAAAATGGCGTGTGTACGTATTAGGCATAAAGTTTAAAATCATAACCGATTGCAATGCGTTTACAATGACGATGAGGAAAAAAGAAGTGCCTTTGCGTGTAGCCAGATGGGCAATGTACTTGCAAGACTTCGACTATGAAATTGAGCATCGTTCGGGTTCCAAGATGCGTCATGTTGACGCCTTGAGCCGTGTTTCCTGCTATGTGTTGACCGATAGCTTGGTACATCGTTTTAGAGAAGCACAGTTGGGGGATGAATGGACAAAGATAATTCGCCAAATTGTTGAAGAAAAGGGGCATGAAGATTTCTACATTGAAAACAAAATCTTGTATAAAGACCCGAATCGGGAGTTAATTGTTGTGCCGTGTCAAATGGAAACGGAAATCATTCGTATTGCACACAAGAAGCAGGGTCATTTTTCCGCTAAAAAGACTCAGGATCTCGTGGAGAAAAACTATTTCATACCAAAACTAAAGGAGAAGGTGGCCCGAACTGTAGATAGTTGCATAGAATGCATTATTATGAATGCTAAAACTGGGAAAAGGGAAGGATTTCTGACCCCGATAGATAAGGGAGACAGACCATTTAGTACTTATCATATCGATCACGTAGGGCCAATGGAGCTAACCAGCAAACGTTATAACCACATTCTAGTGGTGGTAGATGGGTTCTCCAAATTTGTGTGGTTGTACCCCACCCGCAGCACTGGTGTTGATGAAGTTTTAAATTGCTTAGAAAGGCAATCTGTCCTGTTTGGAAATCCAGAGCGAATCGTTTCTGATAGAGGTACTGCATTTACGTCACATCTTTTTAAAGACTATTGAAAGAAACAAAGCATAGCGCATCTGCTTATAGCTACCGGAGTACCGCGAGGAAATGGTCAGGTGGAGCGAATGCATAAAATAGTCGTGCCAATGCTTTCTAAGTTAAGCTATGATAGTCCTGGCAGTTGGCATAAACATTTGGGAAGAGTTCAGCAATTGATCAACCGGACTGCCCCAAGGAGCACAAAGGTATCCCCTTTCAATATTCTAACAGGTCTGGAAATGCGTATACCAGACGATCTAGAGTTAAATAAACTAGTGAAAGAAAGTTTGATCGACGAGTTGGAAGACGAACGAAGGGTAACGCGTGGGCAGGCGCGGGAAAATATCCAAAAGTTGCAAGATGAAAACAGAAGGCAATTTGATCTAAAAAGGAAAAAGGATATTCAGTACAAAATAAACGATTTAGTAGCTATAAAGCGCACTAAGTATGGTACGGGATTAAAATTAAAGGGAAAATTTTTGGGGCCATATAAGGTGGTGGACGTTAAGAATCATGGTAGATATGAAGTTGAGAAACTAGGCAGTGAAGAAGGACCGTGTAAGACGACAACAGTTTCAGAGTATATGAAGATGTGGGATTCCTTCGGGACGAAGGACGTGTCAGGAGGGCCGAATGTGGGAACCCTAGAAGGCGAGCGACAGAGAACAACTCGCAGCGGTCGTTCTTTCTGATCGCTCTCTCTTCGCTCATTTGTAGCTTTGCAGTTTTGCGTCAAAGAGCAGGCTGCGCAACGCGAAAAGAAAAGCGGACACTTTGCATTTGGTAGTTGACTGAAGAACTCGTCGTCCGTAGAATAGTTAAAGTTTTAATTATAACTAAAATCATCCCATAATAACTTAAAAATAATATTAATCAATCATCTTATAATATTAAACATATTTGTAAAAGTTAACCACTTTGAAACAAATTATAATAAGAAACTTTGTAATTCTATAGTAATAAAGAATCTACATACATTATTAAATACATGCATTTTTATAAAAGACCCTATTAATATATTACTTTAATGTACGTAATAAAGATAGAAATATATTCTAAGCATCACAAGAAATGAATTTCTTTAAAACGTGACGTAACAGTATATGATGTTGACGCGCCGTATGCGTAACCCTTTGATTTGAATGGCATGGCATTCAAATTTTTTAGCCGCGCAAGTGTACAAGTTCAATTGCAGCTTGTTTTATTGTTGTCCTAAGGAGCACCCCTTGGTTTGACTGCTATACACTTGAGTACCCTTTAAATTACTAAATTAAATAAGTGCAATTTATAATAAATAAAAACAAGGAAACGGTACATATGGTAAGCAAAATGCATTTAAAGCGATTAGTCAAAAGAGAAAAGGATAGGTGCTTAGTTAAATTTAGAAATGTAGGTAGCAAGTAATTTAGTGACCGGGTTAAGTTATGTAAATGAGGAAGTCGAAGATCGGGAAATGCAAATAGATGAAACTTTTGATTTAAATCAAGCGTTTGGCGAATGGCATAGAAAGCATAGGGTGTCCCGCGATTGTGCAATAGATTTAATTAAGATACTGCGCCGTCAAAATATAAACGTCAGTTCATTCTATAAGTCCGATTGTTTGACTAAGCCTGATATTTCCCAAACCGCCGGAGGTCAATACCTACATGTTGGCGTAAGAAATCAGTTAGCTAAAGTTGGAAAAGCTTTTAAATTTGGCGATACCTTGAACTTAGATATAAACATAGACGGACTATCACTATTTAGAAACTCAAGGAGCCAATTATGGCCAATGTTGATTCGACTTAATTATGTCGGCAGCATGCCAGTCTTTCCAGTTGGCATTTTTTTGGGTAAACCAAGTCCACAAATTGTGAGGTGTATTTAGAAAAATGTTTCATTGAAATGTCCGATATAATAAAGTGTGGCCTTGAGTTAGAAAATAAAATAATAAAGACTGAAATTAGGGCAATAATTTGCGATGCTCCCGCTAGAGCTTTCATAAGTGGAACACCATCCCACACATCACGCCATGGTTGTGCAAAGTGTACGTAAGTAGCAAGGAAAATTAATGGTATATTAAGGTACAATATTGTATCAGGAGTCCTAATAAATGATGCCGATTTTTCCAGTAGAAAATACTCCCAACACCACAGTCAAGTTTATTCTACTCATAGAACAGTTTTAGAAAATTTAAATATTAAAATGTTCACACAAATTCCATTGGATACAATGCATATTTTAGATTTGGGAGTTATGCGTAAATTTCTTCTACGTTTAGTTAATAATAAAGTGTCTTTCAAACTCTCAAATGACATAAAAAATATTTCAAACAAATTAGTTTCTATTAGCCGCCATATTCCTAAAGAGTTTGCTCGTAAGTCAAGGCCGTTAAATGATTTAGCACATTGGGAAGCCACAGAGTTTAGACAATTTTTATTATACACAGGTGTCGTTGCTCTTAAGGGAGAGGTACACGAAGATATTTATTATACTTTTCTTTTGCTGCACTGTGCATATAGGCTTCTTTATATGAATACAGCCCAATTAATGCTAAATGACTTTGTTGAAAACTTTCAAGTTGTTTTTGGTCAAAATAGCATTTCGTATAACGTCCATAGTCTTTTACATTTAAAAGAAACTGTTAAGCATGTGGACGTTTCCACACTTTCCAGTTCCACACAGCCAGTTTCTGGATCTTCATACTCTTTTGAAAACTATCTTCAGTCCCTTAAAAAAATGATTAAGAAACCATCTAAAATTCTGGAGCAGCTGCACAGGAAAATTCATGAATGCTCATTTGCAACTTCGCCAAATCATTCAATTCCAAAAGTTTTCAATAATTTATGCTATTTTAAAGAGTGTACTTTAAGCAGAAAACATCCTGATAATTATTCTTACATGAAAAACAGCCTTCCTGTTCTCAAAACAAATATATGTAACAGAGGATTTGATAATAGGAAGAAAGTTTAAAAAAAGACAAAGCTTCTATCAAGAACCATTCAGATCAGAAAATTTAGGCATATACATTTTTGAATCTGACGATAGCGAAGAGGAGGTGTTTTCACTAACTTACTTAGAGAGTAAACCTGTAGCATTTCCCTTTGAGAAAAAATTAGTTATAATGCCAATGCTCCATTTTTATTAGAAAAATATTAACAGTTTCCGTTTTTATCGTTACCTCGACTTAACAATATAACATAATAAATAAAAAATTGAAAGTAAAAATTATAATATATATAAAAATAATTTGATTAAAAATAAACATTAACATTTTATGATTCAAATTTCAAAAGTATTTTTGGATATATAATGTTTCTATTATTTTTAATTAAAATATTTTTATTCATATTAGAAAAAGAAAATAATGGACGGACCAGCAGTGAAAAAAATAAAAAAAATTGTTTAATTGACGGCCAGGGTGAATGCCAGGCCTCGACAAAGAGAAGTGGGCGGCCGATATAAAAGGTAACTTTACAACTGAATTATAAATATTTCGTTTATTAATAATAACTTTTAATTTACCATTTCTAGAAACGCTGAAAGAGGAGCTTTCCATTATGACAGGTAATTTAATATTATGAATCCGTATAATCATTTAAATGTTTTTTAAATTTTATATTTTACTTTTTATTTTTTATTAAATTTGAAGCAAGAGCTGTCTCTTTTAACCGGCAATAGTCACATTTTTATCAAAATCTAGTAATTTCAATTTCAATTAAAAAAATTAAACTCAAAATCAGCTCTTGCTTGGTTAAATGGCCGAGCAAAAAGTTTTTATCCAGCAGCTGCAGGGAAAAAATAGCCAAAGCGATCTGGCATCAAAGTTTCCCCTAAAGTCCAAAGAAGAATTGGAGATGCTGGATGTGGACATTGCGAAGGGATCGCGACGCATATGTAAGTCACTGATTTATATAATACGAAGCAGTATATTATAACAGTATTCCTTTTAGATCAAAACGATGAGCCTACTTTTATTGGCCTCTGGTGTAGGCAAAAATTTAAAAAACATTGTGACCGATGAGGTCGCTTTGCAGTATAACATTGATGGTGTTTTAGGCAAGCTTCGTCTTAAAACATTCAAACACTTTTATCATGCGCAAATTGGTAAGTGTACTAACGAAATCTCAAACCCTCTTGCACTAGGTATTTCCCTAGGTCAACGTAATGCAACGTCGTACCGCTCGGTACGCGGCAATGACATCTCCATGTTAAATTCGTTACTCTAACGAATTGGTGTTTTCACGTTTTGAGACCAGTACCCATCCTAAAGAGGCAGCAAAATCGTAAGCGGTGCACCGGTGGACCTGAACTACAGGGTAAGTATAATTCAAAACAGGCTCACATGAATGTGTGTGTGCTTGAGTAGAGGCGGCGGAAGTTACGAGTTCGAGCCCTGCCGAGGAGACTAATTTTATTTTTTTTTCGGCTGCTGTGGCTGTTGCGTAGAGGCGGCAGCAAGTAATACGGTCAGTTGCGAGCTCAAATTTTTTTTTTTTTATACCCTGAACCCATTAAAAATGGGTAAAAAGGGTATATTGTATTTGTGCAAATGTATGTAACAGGCAGAAGAAAGCATCTCCGACCCCATAAAGTATATATATTTTTGATCAGCATCAATAGCCGAGTTGATCTAGCCATGTCCGTCTGTCTGTCTGTCCGTCCGTATGTATGAACGCAAGGATATCAGAACCTATAAGAGCTAGAGAAATTTTAGCTGTAGGTCCTCCTATTCCCCGCACAGATCAAGTTTGTTTTCGATATTCGATAACTTGCCCCGTTTCCAAGTAATCGATAAAAATCAATATACAAATTCAGATTTTTGGTATATAATAAGAGCTAGAGTCACCAAATATATATCAAGTATCTTTCATTTTATAGCTATCACCACCTTCCCGCTACTACCTTAAAGCTATAAATCAAGTAAAAACACCAATTTATGCTGCCCAAAAATATAAGAAGCAATTTAAATGCAAATAACTTTTAGATAACAAACGAATATTCTATAGTACAATAAGATGTACTTTAGAAAATTTCATCAAGATTCATCAAGAAAATTTCATCATGATATCGGGTCGTTCAGTATGCTCGACCTGAATTGTTTACGCTGCAGTTTAACAAGATATGTTACCATAATATGTACCTTAACGGAAAACTTTATTTCTTCCAGTATTGGCAGGAGTGTGTAGATCCTAAAGAGCAAAACTGAGCTGGTTGCTGAAGCCATCCAGCAAACTTAGCATGCAAAGCAAGCTGCTCATGCCCACCTGGACTTATGGCCTGCCGCTCTAAGAACCCAATGCGAAATCTTCGGTGACACAATTAAATTTTTAAAAATGCTGTCTTGAACTTTTGGTGGTCCGTGCTATGTGCGATAACGGACACTTCAGCAGGACATTGTAATTCTGACGGTTATGGAGCTAATCAATGGATATACAAGTCAGTACAATAACAGGCTACATCACCACATCAACCCGTTGGCAATCCTCTTGGTTACCCACATGAGCCTATGGTCCGAAGACTGAAGTGCTTAACACGAGTGACCTGTGGACTAGAGATCATCCAACCTAGGGTACCTACCCTTGATTATTAATTTCATACTTTGTATTTACCACGGTTTTAAGGTATTTTATGTTAAATACTTTTTTTAAATTTATTTATTTATTTTTTTTAAATAAGTTATATTATTTTAGTCTGTGTTAATGTATATTTAATAGCCTCTGTCCACTGATCACATTTTTGAAAATGTCACATTTTTGCAAAATGTGTAAAATGCGGCCTGTACGTTTTCCCATAAGAAAATACATTTCACACATTTTTCAAAAATGTCACATTTTTTTATGTAAATTAAAGCAACTCGAAATCAGCTGTTTATTTAAAGAAGCGGTACTTTTGCCACTCGCATGTTACCGACAACCGATACTTGCCAGTGGGACACCAATATATCACATATTGTGAAAATGGGACAACGGCAGAAGTAGCTGTAGACAGCCGGGTGTTGTGTTTGCAATTTTTGTTTGCAACCTCGGCATCGCTCATGAAGTATTTTGAAAAAGAGCTTTTGATCCAAAAGCCTTCTCTGTCTCTTTATTACTCAATGGCGATCATCCAACGCACAAATATTATTTGTTTAGACATGCGAGCTTTTTGATTTATGATGATCGTTAGTGAACACACAGAACTATTCAATTCTAAATATTATTATACCCTTGCACAGTTTTAAAGCTATCGCATGAAACTTTGAATACGTCCTCTTTCTGCTATAGGAACAATCGGTCGAAAATTAAGTTCTTTTTTATCAAGATAATTAGCCCAAACTCAGATTTTTTAGTTTCACTATGCTCCTCATATATACATATTCAAAATCTTATCAACATCGTACCACTATATCATATAGCTGCCATACCATAACGATCGGCCGAAAAGTAAGTTCTTGAAAGAAAAACATTTTTGTTTATCAAGATATCTTGAACAAACACGGCATTAATAAGTTTCACTATGCTCCCTACAGATATGCAAAATCTTATCAGAATCGGACATCTATATAATATAGCTGCTATAGGAAAGTTCGGTGGAATAGTAGGATCTTATATGGCCAAATATTCTGTTTTCAAAGATATTTCAACAACCTTAGCATTCTCTTTAACCTCAGAACTTATAAGAGCTAGAGACTTAAAATGTTGAATGTAGGTCCTCCTAGTGTCCGCGTTTTTCTGATAATCGATAACACTCCCGTTTCCAAGCAATCGATAAAAATCGATATCAAAATCTTGTTATTTTATAGCAAAGTGCGTAAGTTATATCAGCTAGAATCACCAAATTTCACATGCAGATTCTTGAATATTATATATATATATCAAATATCTTTCTTTTAATAGCTATCGATTTTTTAGAGGCGGCAAGTACCTCGGTCGGTACGGGTTCGAGTCCGATTGGGAAAAACTTTCTTTCTATTTAGTTTTTTTATTACCGCTAAGCAGACGAGCTCGTAGCGCGAGCTGCATTTGAAGTCGATAAAAAATGGTTCACGGTATCCCCTAGTCAGAAACTCTCGACTAGAGACTCTTGCTTGTCTTATTTCGATCATATTAGTTTAACCAAACGATATACAAACCGGGTACCTATTTGAATTACATTATAAAGACTTAAAATAAATCAGTGCTAGAGATATTTTTGGACTCCTTTTAGCGGGCAGGTAGAGAAGAGCTTTAACATCTTAGTTTTTCATCAACTACTGCTTCACTTTTATTTATACTTTGGTTTGTGTATTTCTGTCCCTTTTTTCTGTCTACACTTCACTAAGTGAAGACTAGGTTCGAAAGACCAAATGAACCCACCCCTCTTGCCCTGAGCAAGTCCGGGCCGCTTTGTAAACAGAGTGTGCTCAGTAAGTTTTACTTGCGTTCGTTGCAAATATAGCTGCCATAGGAACGATCGGTCGAAAAGTTGGTTCTTGTACGAAGAACTGTTTTATTTTTCAAGATATCTTGGTATTTATAATTTTATCAACTTCCGACCAATCTATCATATATGTACATATATGCCATATGAACAATCGCCCGAAAATTTAGTTCTTTACGAGCTTCGCTATTCTTACATATCCGCAAAGCCGTAAGACATATTTAACAAGGATATTATTTCTTCTGTGAGCCATGTAAAGCCGTACTTTCTCGTTTTGTACTGATTTGTGGACATGATGGTTTGGTAGTGTGGGTTTTCGGACGAGAAAAGAGTTAATTGAGAAACCTGTTCTCCTTGTCAATTCTATTGAACGCTGTGATGAAAAATCTAAATCCATGATCGGGAACTATTGATTGCCTCGATAGGGGGTTTAAGTTAAAGGATTATTAACTCTCAGCTACGCTCATGGTGCTCATTTAAAATATAAGTTAAGGAAATGTTTAAGCATATAGTAGCTAAAGGCTTGAAGCTAGAGTTGACAGCACCTGGGATTCTATGACCCGAGTTCCGTAATCTGAGCGGGATGATGTCGAGAGTAACGCTTGATTTGCTGTGACAAAAGTAGCGGCGACTTTACGCAGCTTTGTTTTCCTGTGTCGCTGTTGTCCTTATTGCGTCATCGTCGTCAGTGTTGCTGTCCTCTTGCTCATTCAACAACGGGATTTGCAGTTTTCTATTTTGTTGGCCTTTCCTGGGATACTCGGCATTGCCATTGTGTTGGACAACAGCTGTAGCAGTGGCATCAGTGGCGACAGCGAAGAGTGCATGTTAAGTGCCTTATTATCCAGTTTATGTAACTGTGTAGTTTTTAAAGGTTATACGCGCGGACATATGTCTTCACTGGCAGTGTGTTGCTGCGTGGCTGCTTTATCAGCGCTAAAGTATTTTTCTCTTCATATTTAATTCAACTCAGCTTACAAATTGTCTTAATAGCCTTTTTCCTCCATGTACTCAAATGCGCAATATTTTGAACCCAATGTGTTTACTTTAAGTTTGCCAAACTAACGAAGGCAAAGATGCAATAGCCAAAATTGATGAATACAGAACCGGCTGTGACACAATGCAAATTTGAGCTATAACGCGAAATCTCATATAGTTTTTCATACATATGAGGAACATATATATTCTGTTCCATGAAGACTAGTTCTTAAGTACTGAAGCTACAATGCCATGTTCTTAAAAATCATCTCAAATGCTTTTGTATACATTTTGAAAACCGAATTTAAGTCGTTTGAATATTTAATAAAAAATATCTTGTATACACACTACATACAGAAATTGGCCACTCTTTCGTTGCTTAAAATGGTAGTTGATTCAAGGTAAAATACCGAAAATTGTCTTTGGTGTTTGCTTTGTTGCATATCGCTAGCTAAAAAACTGCGAAACAAGTTCGTTTAGAACCAGAAATAAATATTATTTTCCAAAATAAGAATCAATGAATCAAGGGCGCTCAAGTCGTAAGTGCCGACTAGGATTTGCATGAAAGCGCCGTTTTCAGAACGGGTCCTCCTACAGTCCGCGCATCACGTGATTTTCATCGATCATCGATAACTTGCCCCGTTTTCAAGGAATGGATAAAAATCGATATTGATGTCCTGGTTTTTTTAGAAAATATTTCGGATTTTAAGAGCCAGAGTCTCCAAATTTGAATGTAGCTTCTAAAATTGTATATACAGATCAATTATATTTCATTTTATGACTACCGCCGCACCTACGCCAACCACATCACGCAAAATTAAATAAGTAAATCAATTGGAACTAAACACCACAGTTTTTATTATATTGTCTTTTTAGGAACATACAAATATACTATAGTACAATAAGATTTACTGCAGGAAATTACATCAAGATCGGTTAAGAAACACAGAAGTTATTAAAGAAAACGTATTGTTATATTGGCAAGCCGAAATATTTATATGCTGTTGTGCTGTTTTTATACCCTTAAAAAAAATCTAAAATTAGCTTCTAGAGACATCTTCTTTTTAAAAATTGCTGATTATAGTCCTATCAAGATCCCACTTCTATATTATATAGATTTAAGGAAGAATATAGGAAGAAATATTTTCAAAGTTATTTTTATTAAACGCACAATTTATGAGCTTCACTAGTCTTACATATCACCGTTAGGCAAATATCTACAAGATATTACATTTTCAGCGTGCCGAAAATATCATTTTTCTCGTTTTTAAAATTGTTTTTTTCAGGTAGTATATCCTTTTGTGTGAAATAAAGCAAACGAGCGCGAGCTGCATTTGGTGGCTGTAGAAGATGGCTCAGGGTATCCCCAATTCGGGTACTCTCGGCTAGAGAGCAGATTCTTTATATTGAATTTGTATAGTATGACCAAAGGATTTTGTTTGAACTATGCGCTTCTGTGTATATAGAAGTAGGAATATTATGGCAGTTCGGAACTGAGTAATTGATATCATTGAGACGGTCACTTTCGATTTGGTAGTCTTTTATTTTGATCTAATGGTAATATACACAATACAATGAAAAATAAACAGTAGATAGTATTTAAACTGACCACTTATCACAATTTAATGATTAAAGCAGCCTCAAAAATATTTAATTTATTTACCTTTGCTTATAATATTTATAAATTGTATCCAAAAAGTATTTAATAATAAATATGCAAAGGTAAATTTTTGTTTTTTAACATTTTAATATGCATGGCTGACATATGCAAAAAAGCCGACCAAAAAGAAAAAACCGCTCACGGCAACGAAATAAATTTGTCAGCCATTGCAATATTCTTATTTTCTCTGACGATGAGCTGCAACGAACTGGACCTACACCATCGGCTGGCTCTGGCCACGTAAATAAATAAATGCAGAAAAATATATGTATAAATATGCATATACATATATATACATTATATATATATATACATATATGAACGAACTGAGACCATGACTGAGGCAAAGGATGCAAGCGACCTTCCATTTCCATAGCCATTTCAAGCCCCTTCCTGAAATTGTGCATGAAAAATATGGAAAGACATTTGGCCAGAGACAAATTTTTGCAGCTGCATCCGCATCGGGCTGATCCAAAAACTGACAATAAATGTCATTTAGTTTACCAAGGCACGGATGCAAACAAACAATATTTATTTAAAAAAAATTATAAAAACGATGGTCAATTGGAGTTTCTTGTTTTTTTTTTGTTTTTTAACTTAAAAAACGGAAAAAGGGCCTTACAATCAATAATGACCACATCCATCCAAAAGATTACAAATTATGCCGCTTTATAGAATGTGAATAACTGTTCACAATTAAGGGATTATGCTGTTAATGCAATAATGTAGAGAGCACAATAGCCTTGTCAAGAAAAGTAAGAAAAACTATAAGAGACACTTCCACCTGTGAAGGAAATATCTCTCTATTGTATGTTTGTCCTTGTCCTTTGAAATTTGGCGGTAAATTTGCAACTATTTTGTTTTTCATCGGATCCTATTCAAACAAGTTTTCAAAGATATGGTGAAAATTTGTTTCATATGTTTTTAGCGAAATCTACGACGCATGGATAGAAAATGCGGGTCAAAGGCTATATAGGCGAAAGCTTATTTTTCGGATTCAATATTCTCACCACAACAACAACCATGCACGAAAACCGTTGATTCCAACTTTTGGTGCTTTTTCGAAGGACTTTGAACTAACAAATGTCTGTAAAATATACCACAGTTAGTTTAAGAAAGTACGGGTAATATGAATATAAATTAGCAGATTTAATTGTCTAAAATTTTAAGCTCAATATATATATTATGTTTATAGTATCGTATATATATATATATATACGACAAGTCAATCCCTGCTTTTATACAATCGTTTTCCGCAATTTACCACTGTTGCAGGTGAAATTAGCCAAATCGCTGAAACACGTATTCATTAAGTTCCTACGTACGTAGAGCTTTGACAATAAGTTTAAAGCAAATCGGACAAAACTTAAAACTTCACCAAAAATATCTTAGAATCGCATTTTCTACCGAGAAAGTCTCGATTCTGCGAAAAGTGTGAAGCACGTCTCAAATGATTTTTCGTATAGATCTTTGGAAATAAATTTGAACACGAAAAGTCATCCACTAAATATTTGACCCCCATTTCCACCGAGGGATGGATTTTACAAAAAGTGTGAAACACCCCTTAAATGAATTTGAGCAGAGATCTTTGAAAATAAGTTTGAGGCCGATCAGATGGTAACCAAAAAAGTTTCATACAAAGGTTTTTCGCGATTTTTCCACACATGCGGGTGGAATTTCCTGAAATCCCGTCTTAACGTGCACCTTCATCACATAAGGTAACTACATTGAAAATTTCAGCTTTCTAGCTCTTACGGTATGGGCAGTGCCGACTAGGGGATGCGCTCAACCCTCTTCTACCAACACCAAATGCAGCTCGCGCTACGAGCTCATATGCTTTAGCAGTAATTAAATCTTTAATTTTATAGGTATCGTCAACCATCCGCCTACACTCCTTAGTTATAAATCAAAAATATAAATCAATTAAGACGTCCCACCAATTTAAGCCACAATATTAAAGCAACTGTGTCTTAGACTATACGAACATTTTATAGCACAATAAGATCAACTGTTTGAGGGAACGTTTCTTTTTTGCATTTTTTTTTATTGCTACCAAAGCAAACGAGCTTGTGGCGTTATTTGTATTCGTTGTTTGTAGAAGATGGTTCAGGGTTTCCCCTAGTCGGGAACTGCCGACTAGAGCCTCTCACTTGTGTTTATTTAAGATAACCAAACCGGGATTTATTAGCTTCAGTTTGTTCCCTAAAATTATGAAAATCGTATTAGCATCGGACCACTATATTATATTGCTGTCATAGGAACGATCGGTCGAAAAGTAAGTTCTTGTTTGAAAAACATTTTTTTATCAAGATATCTTACCCAAACTTGGCATTTATAAGGCTCACTATGCTCCCGACAGATTTGCAAAATATTTTTAACATGGGACCACTATATCATATAGCTTTAATATAAAAGATGGGTCGAAATTTAAATTCTTATATGGAAAAATATTCTGTTTTCCAAGATAGTTTCATCAAACACAGACTTTACCATCATATTTTCAAGGGCATTACATCTTCTGCATGCCGAACAGACAGAGCTCGAATTGTTTTACCTTCCCATGCTAACAAACGAACTGATTATTACAGGGTTGCCAAAAGGATCACATTTAAAAAAAAAATAATAGGTGTGAATTCTCCTTAAAAGCTAAGAAACTTCAGTGGATTTACCATATACCTGGCCCTTTCTCAGTTAGGGCTTAGATTCTTGATTGTAGGGAAATGAGAGCTGTGAAGCCGTGAAAATAAATTTCGGTTTTGTATTTGTTTATCAGTGAGAAGCACAATTAACCTAGTTTGCCACAGTGAGCTTGACTCAACTAAATGGATTATTAAGATGATTGGTGGTATTCGACAATTAAAATGAACTTATTCTGCGCTTGCTGTGTGGTTGCTTAAATGTTACATTTGGCAGTTCTGCCATTTTAATCAAATTTTTCTGTTTATGGCAGCATTTAAATTATTTATTCACACGCCGGAACAAATATTTGTTACACACCAGCGTACTTACGAACACCGTTTGTAACTTGGCCCCAACATAACAGTTGCGTGAAGCATTACATAAGAGTTTTTTCGCTACATAAACGATAACTAATTGAAATATTAACACCTGTAAGCGATGGCTTCAACGAAGGTGACCCAAACGCAAAATATCACCGTAACTAGCGGCGGCAGCACCCGGATGGCTGTGTGCGTGTGAGCAATTAAACAAAGTGGGCATAAAAATTGACTTACCACGATATGAGACCTCAAAAACATAACAAACGTAAATGTTGCGGCAATCATACGCAAGACCGGGAACAGTAATAATAACAATAATAAAACGAAGAATTATTAAAAACGAAGAAGTGTTCCTGGGATAGTAGTCGTCAAAAATTGTTCTCTATTTAGCCTCACAAAAAATGATAAAGATAAACAGTTACAAATGGGTTAAAAGGTTAAAACGGTTTTGTGCAAATATAACAACAAATGTATGTAAGCATGCAGAAGAAAGTATCACTTAAATCATATATATTCTTGATCAGCATCAATAGCCGAGTACATATAGACATGACCGCCTGTCTTGTTTTAAATAATCGATAGCATTACGTTTTGCCAACATATCATTAAATATATCTTAGCTTTTAAGAGCTAGAGCTATTAAATTTTACCTGTTGCTTTTCGTATGTATACACAGATAACATTGACTTCATTTTTTTAATACATAATACAAGATATTTCATCTCTATATAGAAGCTATATG
Source organism: Drosophila montana (assembly GCF_035044405.1). Lineage (NCBI taxonomy): Eukaryota > Metazoa > Arthropoda > Insecta > Diptera > Drosophilidae > Drosophila > Drosophila montana. Next base: position 52,681 of record NW_026996649.1, on the reverse strand, counting down.
TCACATTTGGTGGATCTAGCTCCAAAACCTTAGAAATTTGCTCAAAAAAAGAATTACGATACCGGCTTTTATCGATTCTTTGGAATCGATAAATTTTATCGATTATCGGAAATAAGAAGGACGTTCATATATACGGACGGACGGACAGACGAATAGACAGACATGGCAAGATCGACTCGGATATTGATGCTGATGCTTCCTTCTGCCTGTTACATACATTTGCACAAGAACATTATACCCTTTACCAATTTTCAATGGGTTCAGGGTACAAAAAATATTTATTTTTTAATTACAAGTTTAAAACATCTTCAAGCATACTACAGATTTGCGAAATTTATGGTTACATAAATGAAATAACCCCGAAAGGGGGCTTAAAAAAAACACGTAACAAAACAAGTCTCTTAAAACATTAACCATAGAAATTTTATAATTTATGTTATTATAGTGTCCCAAAAATGTAAGGTTGCAGCCTTACTGCAGACAAAAGGCCAGAACACGAGACTTAATAGACTTACCAGGGTATATTTATTTTACCCTGAACCCATTGAAAATTGGTAAAAAGGGTATAATGTATTTGTGCATCAAAATCCTGTTTTTTGAGCAATTTTGGTAAATAATATGAGCTAGAGTCACCAAACTAGATATGTAGCTTCTAGAATAGTACATATATATCAAGTATCTTTCATTTTATAGCTATCGCCACCTCCCCGCTGCCACCTAAAAGCTGTAAATCATGTTAGTAAATCAACTTGTATTGCCTATCTAATTAAGCCACAATTTAAAAGCAATTGTCATTTTGAAAATACACGAATATTTTATAGTTCAATAAGATGTACTACTGTAAATTTCCGCAAGATCGGTTAAGAAACACGAAAGAAAATATGCTTTGGCCTGCAAACACGTGCAGCAGTAAGTGCAAATTCCAAGAATTTCTATATACATGTACACACACTCATTCATGCGCGTCTGCTTTGAATTCTATCAACAGCATTGCAATTGCGATTGTTTTGTTTTCTGTGCTGCTATTTTAATTCGTTTTTTTCTCATTAAGCCTTAATTATTGGTGTGGCAGTTGCGTAGAGGCGGCAGCAAGTAATGAGGTCAGTTGCGAGTTCAAATCCTGCCAAGGGAACTTCTTGTTTTTTTTTTAAATTTATCTTTATTACTACTAAAGCAAACGAGCGCGTAGCGCGATCTGCATTTGGTGTTTAAAAGAATAAGAGGGTTCAGGGTATCCCCTAGTCGGGAGCTCCCTACTTGTTACATAATGAACCAATTTAAAATGGCACTTTTTGAAAAGCCTTCAGAACTTATTTATTTAAACAATTTTATTCAATTATAAGTATTGGGGGATGTCTACCTTGCAATCTGTTCATCTGTCTGTACGAACCAGCATTTGTTCGATCATAGAATATCTGCTCGTGTATGATCGCATTAGATAAAAGTTTAAAAACTATTGCAGCATCGCAGACTAAGAAATTGCCCTTTCCACACCAGTTTGAGTGCTACTGCTGAGAAGCAATTGATAAAACCACCAACCCTTTAATCAAGAATGCTCTTTTCCACCAGTCTTGATCTGCATAGTCTGTTACATACCTAATATATTGCATTTTAATCATGTTTGAACATGAGAATGTTTTTTGCGATTTTGTATTAATTCGTCACTAACAGACAATAAGGTTAATCAATTTTGTTATATGTTCAACGAAATAGAACAACCGCAATAACAAATATCGAATCACTTACAAAATGTCAAGCCTCATTGCAGAATTCTTTGCTAACTCAAATGTAAATGTATAAGTTTCATTCAATATGTTTTTTGGTTTTTTGTAGCTAAAAGGCTTCGCGTTGCACTTACGTCCATGATTTGATGCTGGCATTTAAACGAAAAACGATTAGTCAAACATTTCTCACTTGGCTTTTGTGCTCGGACCGCGTTTTTGTTTTGTTACTTGCTTAGAGAATCGTTAAGGTCGCTTACACTAACAATGTTACAAGCATTTTGCATATGCTTCCTGTTGCTGTTGTGCGCTCGAGTGAGTGACCTTGCGTGTATTTGTGTGTCTTGTGTTTTTTTAAGGAATGAGAACGAATTACTGTAAATTAACTTTACATTTAATTTTTTGAATCCTCTGACATTTTGTTTAAAGATAAGTATGTAACGCTTTCTTTTAGCCTCTCGTCATTGCCATTTCATTGTCGAAATACGAACGTACGCCAAACAAACATAACAAACCGCATATCAATTTTTACATTACCGATTTGCGCATAATTCTGTGTACATTGTTTTTGAGATTATTCTTAATTCAATAAGCATCTATGTAGTTTTATTGTTGGTTTCTTTTCTGTTATTTTGGCATAGAATTATGAATCACACAAAAAAAAAATGTTTGATGTATAAAGTGCAGCCCGTAGAAACTGCTGAAAACACTTTAGAAACTAACGTAAAAATTCACACGCGACATAAATTTAGCCACAAAACAAATGCGCACAGGGTCATGGCGACCGCTTGCGTTGAGGTTTCAAATAAAACTGTTGCTTGCTTGAATTACAGAACCGACTCGAGACAACCGACTCGTGAGTTGGAATTCTCGCTGAAAATCCTCCTCGTGTCACAACTTCGTGTTGAGCTTACGAGAGCTTATGGTATGCTCGTGTTATGCTAGTGGTTCATAACATGCCACCACCGTTGGCTGTTTGCCAATTATAGCGACCATTGGCTATGCTTCCGGCTTCGGAAAGTTGCCAGCGTCTGCTTCTATGTAACCGTTATGTTCTCTTAACACAGGCAAAACCGATGAAATTGAGTTCGCCTAAATTTTCCGCCAATATTCGCTCTTCAACTCGTGGTGAATTTTCGCTTAAGACCGGCTAACGTGCCACACGGTTTGTTTACGTTTTGTGTTTACTTTCCAGTCGCGAAAATAAGTAGCTTCGGTTTAATAAACACGCTGGAAAGCCACTTGGTGCCGGTAAAATACCCTAGAAATTGACACTGGATATGGTTTCGTACTCAATTAGGCTTGTCATTCCTAGGCTTGTCATTAAATTATATATATATAACCTTATTTATTTATTTATATAAATATATATTTTTGTATATTTACATATACCTTATATATAGAACAGTTAATAATATGTTTGGTGTTAAAACTGTTTCACAAATGCAATAAATGTAAAAATGTTGATTGATATTTATTCATTTCATACTCAGAAAATGAATTCCTCAAATATTAGAAAATATAAAATAGAAGAAAATCCTCTACTACGGAGAAAAATATTTGACTATCTTTTATATGTACATATAGTACTCTATACTTGCATGCTCCGCCGGGACATTGTCCGCGTTTTTTTTCGTTAAGCCGGTAAAATGTTCACTACTCCCCTGGCCCACCCATCCCGCGCAACCCATTTAATTTTTATACCCTTGCGGAGGGTATTATAATTTTGTCGTGAAATGTGTAACGCATAGAAGGAGACATCTCCGACCCCATAAAGTATATATATTCTTGATCAGCATCAACAGCCGAGTCGATCTAGCCATGTCCGTCTGTCCGTCTATCCGGCTGTCTGTTTCTATGCGAACTAGTCTCTCAGTTTTAAAGCTATCTTTTTGAAACTTTGCAGAATTCCCTCTTTCTTTTGCACGCAGTTCATATGTCAAAACCAGATCGGACCACTATATCATATAGCTGCCATAGGAACGATCGGTCGAAAAGTAGGTTCTTGTATGAAAAACATTTTTGTTTATAAAGTTATCTTGACTAAACTCGGTATTTATTAGTTTTACTACGCTCCCCATATATATGCAAAATCCTTTTAAGATCGGACAACTATATCATATAGCTGCCATAGGAACGATTGGTCGAAAATTAAGTTTTTGTATGGAAAATTTTTATGTTTTTCAACATATCTTGACCAAACTCGGTACTTATTAGTTTTACTAAGCTCCCCATATATATGCAAAATTCTATTAAGATCGGGCAACTATATCATATAGCTGCCATAGGAACGCTCGGTCGAAAATTAAGTTTTTGTATGGAAAAATTTTATGTTTTTCAAGATATCTTGAACAAACTCGGTATTATTAGTTTTACTACGCTCCCCAAACATATGCAAAATCCTATCAAGATTGGGCAACTATATCATATAGCTGCCATAGGAAAGATCGGTCGAAAATTAAGTTTTTGTATGGAAAATTTTTATGTGTTTCAAGATATCTTGACCAAACTCGGTGTTTATTAGTTTTACTACGCTCCACATATATATGCAAAATCCTATTAAGATCGGACAGCTATATCATATAGCTGCCATAAGAACGATCGGTCGAAAATTATGCTGTTGTATGGAATTTTTTTTGTTTTTCAAGATATCTTGACCAAACTCGGCATTTATTAGTTTTACTATGCTCCCTCCACTTATGCAAAATCTTATTCACATCGGGCTACTATATCATATAGCTGCCATAGGAACGATCGGTCGAAAATTAAGTTGTTGTATGGAAACCTGTTTTGTTTTTCAAGATATCTTAACCATACTCGGCATTAACTATTTTCCCTGTGCTTCTTAGATACGGGCAAAGCACTATGAGCATTTTGAAAAGGTTGGGTCTGCAAGGGTATTAAATCTTCGGTATGCCGAAGATAGCACTTCTTTCTCGTTTAATTTAACAAAGCTATGATAAAAGACATACAAAGGCCCCATTCCTTGTTCAATAGTATAAATTTAGAGAAGAAATTACCCGACGCGGTGGAATAGTTCATATTTAATAATGAACCGTATTTTACTTTTGTCCGAATATATTTATGTATACCCTTTTTCTTACAATTAAAAACCCTGCAACCCTTTAAAGTTGGTGAAATAAAAATATGGCAGGAGCTGTCAAAAATCCCTTAACTTTATTACGATGCTACTTTGAATATATCCGGATGCAAATACATATAACAATTTTTCTAATTATTCCAAAAATATGAGAAATACAACTTTTGACGCTCCATTCAATGCTGGACAAGCTGCTAAAGCGCTTGAGCAAGAAATGCACGCTATATTTGTTAAAAACAACTTCCTACACCACCGAAAAGAATCAGCGAAACCAAAGTTCTCCTTTCTTAAATCAAATGAACCAAAAACCTGCAAGGCAGATGGAAAAATCTGTTTAAGGTTATATTTGGGCATCTATCAAAAGACGGGGATCCATTCATCTGCTGGAAGGTATTGATTGTGATGCAACAAATAGTATATATTAACAAACATTTTACTATTTATTCTGTTTTAGGTAAACAATGGTAATGTCTAAACGAAGCGGTAAACAATTTTTTCAACAACATCCACAGCCACATAATCCCTGTCAGATAGACGTTTTCCATGCAATAACTTAATTATCGACCGATCGTTCCTATGGCAGCAATATGATAAAGTGGTCCGATCCAGCTGGTTCCGGCATCTGTACTGCGTGCAGCAGAAAGAGGGACTTATGAAAAGTTTCATGAAAACAGGCAGACGGACATGGCTATATCGACATCAACAGCCGAGTCGATCTAGCCATGTCCTTCCGTCCGTTTGTATGAGCGCAAGGATCTCAGAACCTATAAGAGGTAGAGACTTGAAATTTTAACTGTAGGTCCTCCTAGTACCCGCGCAGATCGAGTTTGTTGCCCCGTTTCCAATTAATCGATAAAAATCGATATCGAAATCCTGTTTTATGCGCAATTTTGGTAAATAATAAGAGCTAGAGACGCCAAACTTGACATGTAGCTTCTAGAATAGTATACATATATCAAGTATCTTTCATTTTATACCTTCCACCACCTCTCCGCTTCTGCCACATAGCTATAAATGAAGTTAAAACACCAGTTTATGCTGCCCACCAATATAAGCCACAATTTAAATGCAATTGACTTTTTGATAATACACCAATAGAATACTATAGAATATTACAAGATGTAGAAACAAATGTAGAACCACAGAAGTTATTAAATTAAGCATGTTATTGCTGGCCTCGAGTTTGGGGCAGCAAAATCAAATTCCAAGAATTTCTATATACATGTACAGACACACATTCGTGCGCTTCTGCTTTGAATTCTATCAACAGCATTGCAATTGCGATTGTATTGTTTACTGTTCTGCTCTTTTAATTCGTTTTTTCTCACTAAGACTTAATTATTGGTGTGGCTATTGAGTATAGGCGGCGGCAAGTACTGCTGTATGTTGAGGATCGAACCCTATTGAGGAAACTATTTTTTTTGGCCGGTGTGGCTATTGAGTAGAGGCGGCAGCAAGTAATGTGGTCAGTTGCGAGTTCGAACCCAGCACAGGGAACGTTTTTTTTTTAGTTTTATTTATTTATTTTAGCTTTGTTACTACTAAAGCGGCCGAGCGCTTTGGTGTTAAAGTAAGAGTGTTTAGGGTATCCCCTATTAGGGAGCTCACGACTAGAACCTCTTACTTGTTATACCCTGAACCTATTAAAAATGGGTAAAAGGAGTATAATGTTTTTGTGCAAATGTATGTAAGAGGCAGAAGGAAGCATCTCCGACCCCATAAAGATATATATTCTTGATCAGCATCAACAGCCGAGTCGATCTAGCCATGTCCGTCTGTCTGTCCGTCCGTCCCTCCGTCTGTCCGTATGTATGAACGCAAGGATCTCAGAACCTATAAGAGCTAGAGCTCAAGTTAGACTTAAAATTTTAGCTGTAGGTCTTCCTTCTACCCGCCTGCGAGAATACTTGTGTATTCTCAAAAAGTCAATTGCATTTAATTTTGGCTTATTTTGGTGGGCAATACAAATTGGAGTTTTTACTAGATTTATAGTTATGTGGTGATAGGGGGTGGTGGCGATAGCTATAAATAAAAGATGCTTGATATATATATATACTATTCCAGAAGCTACATGTCAAGTTTAGTGACTCTAGCTCATATTATTTGCCGAAATTGCTCAAAAAACAGGATTTCGATATCGATTTTTACCGATCACTTGGAAACGGGCAAGTTATCGAATATCGGAAACAAACTCGATCTGCGCGGGTAATAGGAGGACCTACAGCTACAATGTCATGTCTCTAGCTCTCATAGGTTGTGAGATTCTGGCGTTGATACATACGGACAGACGGACGGACGGACAGACACACGGACATGGCTTGATCGACTCGGCTGTTGATGCTGATCAATAATGTATATGCTTTATGGGGTCGGAGATGCTTCCTTCTGCATGTTACATATATTTGCACAAGTAAATTATACCCCTTTTACCCATTTTCAATGGGTTCAGGGTATAATAATAGCTAGAGTCACCAAACTTGACATGTAGCTTCTATAAAAGTATATACATATGTATATATCAAGTATCTTTCTCTTAATAGCTTCCACCACCTTCCCGCTTCTACCTCATAGCTATAAATCGAGTAAAAACACCTATATATGGTGCTCACCAATATTAGCCACAATGTAAATAAAATTGACTTTCTGATAATTCACAAATATTCTATAGAACAATAAGATGTACTGTAGAAAATTTCATCATTTTAAAGAAAGATGTTTTGGCTGGCCTCTAGTTTGGGCAGCAAGCTCAAATTGCAAGAATTTCTGTATACATGTACACACACACACGTTCATGCGCATCTTCTTTGAATTCTATCAACAGCATTGCAATTGCGATTGTATTGTTTAACACTCGATTATTGGTGTGGCTGTTGAGTAGAGGCGGCGGCAAGTAATGCGGTGTGTTGCAAGTTCGAACCGTATTACTACTGAAGCAAAAGAGATCGTATCGCGAGCTGCATTTGGTGTTTGTAAGAAGAGGGTTCGGGGTATTACCTAGTCGGAAACTCCCGACTAGAGTCTCTTACTTGACTAATAATAAATTCCTAAAGAGCAGCTAGTTGAGATTTGGATAACTTTCCTTTTTTGTGTCAAAAGACAGACGGAGAGTAGTATAAGATAGAATTACTAGTCATCGATAGTCTGATTTGTGACGTCGAGCAGAGCGAGAAATCCGTGGACTCAAGAAAGTATAAATTTGAAGTACATATATACATATGTACATATGTATGCACATATGTATATCAAATATAAGTAAATGATCAAAGTCATGGAACGTATGAAAAACCACAATATCAGAAGTGGGATGCAAATGCTTTGCAAAATTAAAACCGCGTGTACAATAAATTTTCTAATGCGCAAAAGTAAGAAGTAGAGACGAAGAAGGCACAAATGGAGAACGACGCGTCGGCACGCCCAAAAGAGCAAGACAATACGATCGCAAATCAAAGAGTGGGAATACGTAAACGGCTACGGAGGCAAGCAAATCGGTTGTTCAGATACATACATAGATAGAGAAAAAGAGTGTGCACACATAGAATAGAAGAAAAAAAAAGAAGAGGAAAAAAACGACTCAGCACAGTTTTGGCTTGTAATTTGGCAAGAAATTCAATAAAATTATTTATAAACAAAATAAAATTCTAGTCACAGGAAATAAACAAGCATATGTATGTCGAGGAACTCGCAAGAGTGTTGGGGTCTGATGAAATAGACTTAGACGATTATGATCTTGATGAGTATAATCAGAGCACGAATATGCAAAAACAGATGGATGAGCTTAAAAGTGTGGTCGAAAATTTGACACAAGCGATGCAAGCTATGAGTGTGCACGAACGCAGGTTTTCACCACAAAACGAAAGCGCATAGTGGTGTAAACATTAAGGATGTTATTGGAATGTTACCAGAATTTGATCCAATAAACGGCCATATAACATCAGAACAGTTTATCGAAAAAGTAGAGCAATTACAGCGAGTGTAGAATTGGAGTGGCGGCACAATTTTATTTTCTGTGCAGCATAAAATGAAATGAAAGATTGGTTAGATGCACAAACAGTCTATCATACATGGCACCAATGTAAAGCCGCATTGATAAAGGATTTTACTAGTGTGGTTAATATGGCAGGTGTGCACAGGCAACTGCTCCAACGGAAACGCAGGTACTACGAGTCAACGATCGCGTACTTTTATGCAATGCTGGCATTAGGGCGTCGAGCCAATATTGATAATCCGTCGATAAATTCGTATATTATCAAAGGGCTTAATCAGCAGGAGTCTACGAAAGCATTATTGACGATGAATCAGGCTTCTTGCTCTGAGCTGTTGAAATCATAGGAAAATATGAAGACGGCACATGGCACGTATCAGCAAGGCAAATTTTAGTGGCAGCGAGGCAAAAACCGAAAGGACCACAGTGCTTCAATTGCCATCGGATTGGGCATATTGCGACTAAGTGCTTGGGTCCTCTGCGTTAACCACGGTGTTCGATATGTTCACGAGTTGGTCACGACGATAAGGACTGTAAATCGAAAACTTCAACAGTATCTCAGCTAAATGAGACAAACAAAGAAGGATTTCATCCGACCATAAAAACAACATACATAGGAAAAATATATGCAGCGTTTGTGGATACTGGAAGTGATAATACTCTCATTAAAGAATCATCTGTACCCAAGGCAGCTGTTAGACAACAGTCAATAAAACGGCTGCATTGATTTGGCGGGTAAATAGTCGAAGCGATGAAGGGCATTTTAACTGAGCCTAAAAGCGGTGAGTATCAGGCGTATCTTTCAAAAATTGGCAGATGTGATACGGCAGTCATGGAAATTAACGTGTCAACCCAAAAGCCAAACTTGGGTAGACGATATCAAGTCCTATTTGGCCAGAGGGATACGCTACACACAATGCTGGGTGATCTTCAGAAGCATGGTATCATCCAAAGGAGTATGTCACCCCATGCAGCATCAGCATTGTTAGTACCAAAAGCTAACGGGGAACATCGATTGTGCGTAGATTACAGAGCGCAGTCACCATAAATAAACACTACCCAATGCCGATTGTAGAAGAGCAATTATCGAAATTGCCCGATAATAAGTACATTTCCACATTTGATATGACTTCAGGTTATTACCAGGTTCCTATGAGCAAGGAAAGCAAGAAATTTACTGTTTTTATGACAAAGTACAGCATAATAGCACAACCGTTAGGAAAGTTGCTAAAGAAAAATTACCCACATGTATGGCTTCAGGAGCAGGAGGATTCTTTTAATATGGTAAAGAAAGCAATAACTTCGGATCCAGTTCTCACGTTGTTCGATCCTAATAAGTCACACGGATGCTAGCAGAACAGGAATGGCAGGAGTACTGTTTCAACAAGAAGAAGAAGAAGGCATAAATCCAGTATTCTACTTTTGCCGCCTATGTAGTGACGCAGAGACTCGTTACTCAAGCCATGCACTAGAGGTTTTAGCTATCACTGAAACGGTTGTAACGGACTGCAACACAGTAGCAACATTGAAGGACTCGACTGCTTTGCAACCTCCAATAGCACGTTGATGGCTAAAGCTACAAGAATTTGATTTTACATGTAAAAACCGACCAGGATAGCAGATGCCACATATTGATGGGTTGATCAGTACTCACAGCAGAAGGATACCAAGCAACAAAATTAGACGGTATCTTCAAGGTAAAGGCAATTAACGAAGATTGGGCATATACAATGCCGAAACAGGATTCAATAATTAATGATTTTAAGTATTTGAAAGTAAAGATATAAATGCAGGTTGGAAACAGATCAAAGAAGATTATGCAGTGCTTGCAATCCGTTAGCACCGCAAAACAGCAGAGGGAAATAAGCTAGCTTAATAAGCCAAGCATTTAGATGGCGCATAACAAAATGACGCGTTGGTCATTATGGTGTTGAGAAAACTTTGGATCGCATGAAAAAATATTTTCCGCGTATGAGACGATATGTTAAATCATATTTAAAATCTTGTCCTGAGTGCTGCATTAACAAAGTAAAAGGAGGCTAACCATGTGCATATACAGGATGTGATACCAATTCCATTTAGAACAATTAATATTGATCATGTAGGACCGTTCATAAAGAGCAAGAGTGGAAATTGCTATATTTTCGTAATAGTTTGCGCAATTACCAAATTTACATTTTTGACAGCTGTGCGCAACACAAAGTTAGCTCCAGTTCTAAAGGCGCTAAGGCAGATGTTTGCAGAATTTGGTCAACCCATATGTATAATCTCGCACGGAGGATCGTCCTTTACATTAAATGAATTCTAGAGCTTTATCAAAAGCCTCCAGTGCGCACAACCCGCGCCAATGGAAAAGCCGAGCGCATGAACAAAACACTACCTAGCGTCTTAAAAGCCAGCACGGACTGCGATAAAAAATAAGATCAAGATCTAGGAAACATTCAATGGAGTATGAGTATGTCAATTCGACCCAAACGAAGTATCCTACAATCGGTATATCATAATTCAGGCAGTTATGAATTAACCACAGCTAGATGTTAAAATGGAAAGACAGCAGACAGCTGAAAACATATCAGCGAAATTCGATAATTTTAAACATTTCACGGGCGGTAAAAAGTTATGATTATAATTTTAAGCACTAAACTTACCACAGGCAGGGCTGAGCTATTCCCGCTAGTATGTATATTAAAGTTACTGAAACAATTATATGTACTTAATTGCCAAATACGTTTTATTATTATTTAATGTAAAAGATGACATAAAAGTTCAGCAATATTTCTGACTTACTTAAAATTTGTTGGCAAATTACATATATGCTTATATTTTTGATAGCACGTATTATATTTAATTTGATCAGGCATAGTTGGCAAAGAATTTTAAAGTTTTTTAATTCGACATGCATTTGTTGCCTTTACAGCCGTTTCTCTAAATGTATTCGAATAATCGAAAACTACATAAACTTTGACTACATTTACTTTGAATGCATTTAAATTTTGCAAACAATATATTATAAATGCTTTCGCCTTATAAAAGTATATTTTAAAAATTGTAAAAACCGCAAAAGTGATGTTAAATTTGATGAACTTGCACCAACAGAAGTATCATTTTGAAAAAAATTGTAATTACCAGCTAAGGTTATTGGCAAGCAACTGGATATTAAGCGACAATGTTTAAAAAGAGTTACAACTTATATTTAGGCTTTTACTGAACAAATTTAAATTCATTTCATTTTCATTAAAATATGCATAATATTAGATTATTATATTAGAACTAAACAAGAGGAGTCTCTCGGGAGTTCCCTACTAGAGGATACCCTGAACCTTCTTCTACCACACCAAATGCTGCTCGCGCTACGAGCTCGTTTGCATAAACAGTAATAAAAATTAAGAGGTTCTAGTCGGGAGCTCGACTAGAGGATACCCTGAACCCTCTTTTTCCAACACCATTAGTAATAAAGATAAATTTAAAAAAAAAACGATTCCTTGGCAGGGTTCGAATTTGCAACTGACCGCACTACTTACTGCCGCCTCTACTCAACAGCCACACCAATAATTTAAGTCTTAGTGAGAAAAAAACCAATTAAAATATCAGCACAGAAAATAATACAATGGCAATTGCAATGATGTTGATTGAATTCAAAGAAGATGCGCATGAATGTGTTTGTACATGTATACAGAAATTCTTGCAATTTGCGCTAGCTGCCGCAAACACGTGGGCAGCCAAAACACATTTTCTTTAGTGTTTCTTAACCGATCTTGATGAAATTACCAGCAGTCGATTTTATTGTACTATAAAATATTCGTGTTTCGCAAAAGGACAATTGCATTTAAATTGTGGCTTATATTGGCGGGCAGCATAGTTTACTTACTTGATTTATATCTATGAGGTAGTAGCGGGGAGGTGGTGATAGCTATAGAATGAAAGATACTGGACTACTATTCTGGAAGCTAAATGTCAAGTTTGGTGACTATAGCTGTTATATCTATCCAAATTACACTAGGAGGACCTACAGCTAAAAATTTCAACTCTCTAGCTCTAATAGGTTCTGAGATCCTTGCGTTCATACATACGGACAGACCGACGGACGGACGGACAGACAGACGGACATGGCTAGGTCGACACGGCTGTTGATGCTGATCAAGAATGTATATACTTTATGGGGTCGGAGATGCTTCTTTCTGCCTGTTACATACATTTGCACAAATGCATTATAACCTTTGCACCCATTTTTAATGGGTTCTGGGTTTAAAAAAAATTTTGTTTATGGTAGTTCAATGCGATTTGGTCCGTTTAAATTTTTTCGTAAAGTTTCGTAAAGATTTCTATGCACCGAAGTTAAACGAAACTGAATTTTCAAAACATATTTTGGGTTTAAAGGAAGAAGAAGCACATCCACTGCATAAAATGCGCAGCTTGCGACGTGCATTCATGTGTGTGTATAGAATATAAAACACTTTTTAATGCTGGAAATATTACAGGCGTAACTAATGAGGAGCCAATTGGGCCGTTTCGCGCTTGGCTGGGTCATCTATGAAGCTGCTACCAGCGAGATACGTGCCAAACCTGAGTCTGCTATATAAAAACTATTGCTGCTATTAGCTTGTGTGTTCGTGCTTGTACAAGTCGATGTGAATGTAGTGTATTTTCCCGTGTGTATAACGTTATTTATGTACAGCAACCTCCCTTGGCATCCATATGCTTGATTTATAGCTGTTATTGAAAAATTTCGGAGGGCAGCTTTTAATTATGAAGCGTGGGGCATTTTGGTCTGAAGTCCTGGCCTGGCTTCTGTGTCGCCTCTCGATACAACTGCTACTGCTGGAACCAAAAACTGTCGTTCGAAATGGATTAATGCATTTATTTACAGTTGTCTACCGTTCCAAACAATTTACCATGTCGTGAGCAGTGTATGTAACTAAAGCCGAGGTCAAAATTATGTAAATTCAGAGAAGCACAAAAACCATAATAAAATAAGTATGTATTTTTCGTGGTTTAAATTAGTTAAATGCGTTATGATTCAAAACGTTGTATGTTATGGGTGACATATGTTTTAATTTGATGGAAATTAAAGGAAAAACACCAAAAAAATTGAAGCGACCAGAAATGCAGTGGAGGTGTAGATGAAGCCCAGTTACGTGGCAAATACACGTCATTGCACAGGCTGGGATGGCTGTCATAGAGGATGGAAATAGCGAGAGTGAGCCGGGACATGAAGGGCGCAAGTGTTTTAACACAATTTAATATGTCCCGCCGACGATGACGACAACGTCACAGCATAGATTACATTCTGCGACGACATGGGCCGGAGCCAGATAATATGGCTGGCTGAAAACGAGCCGAGAAAAGGCCAGCAGCGATGACGATGGTGGAGATGGTATCATTGATAATGTGGACGATTCTTATACTCGTATGTATGCCGCACAAGGAGGCTGCGCACACTTGCAACTTTATTAAATCATAAGGCACCAGATGACACCGTCTGCCGCAGACAAGGAATACGGTGTCTGGTGTCGAAGAAAACACAAATATATATAAATAGGAAAGTCACGCTTGCCTTTAAAATTATTCTTCAGCAGCAAACGAAAACATGTAAGAGGTTCTAGTCGGGAGCTCCCGACTAGGGGATACCCTGAACCCTCTTCTTCCGACACCAAATGCAGCTCGCGCTACGCGCTAGCACTAACCAAAAAACATATAGACCGGACAAACCGTACTTTTGATGGTGACATTCGTTTTTTTTGCGGCTGGTCCAAACTCGCCTTCGTTTTTGTTCGGGTTCGAGACATGCCCGCATGCTCTCAGAGCAAGAGAGTAAGAATACATATGGCCTGTGTCGTGGAACGGCAACGCTGTCTTTTTACTCGCTCACTCTACAAGAAACTGCTTTGGCTTACTCTCATCCATATGATTTGTGCGATAGAACGGCATCGCTGTTTTTTATCTCGCTCCCACTACAGGAAGCTGCTTTGGCTTACTCTCAGTGCTCTTTCAATTTGTCTATGTTCCGTTTAAATGTTTGCGTGTGTATGTGTCCGCACAAGCAAAAATGCCCACAAATTCAATTTTTCTCAAAAGTCGGTGGCATTTCTTCCCTTTTGAGGGGACGAGTAATATGAAATAATGAAAAGGTTTGCCCCGTCGATGCGAAATTCTTTCATTTTAGCTCGTTCTTCTTCGAAAGGGTACCTAAGCGTTGGCATGTGTGCATTTAAAAGTTTTGGACTTGCTATTCACGCATACTTGCGTATTTTGTATATGAATAGAAGCATTTATGCGCATGTGTGCCTGTTGGTCTCTGCCTGCCTGTCCGATGCAAATTTGACAATATTTTTGGATTTCTGAATTTCGAGCTCTACACACACACACAGAGACACAAATGTGTGTGAATGGGCTGATCATGGGCGCAAAATTTAAAAATATAATTATTGGTTTAGGGTTTGACACTTTATTGACAGCATAAAATTTGAATGTTTTTAGTTTTTTAATTCTATAAAATGTTCGGGTAATGTTTTTTTGCCATTAAGTTCTAAGAAAAATATAGAATCGAAATAAATTATAATTGAAAAAAAATTCTCACTTTTAGGTACATTTATTTTCAACTAAACCCAAAAAATTAGTTTTTTTTTTGTTAGTAAAAACACTTTATTGACATACTGTACATACACTCCACCCAACTGCTTAACTTACGCACCAGAAGTCTGCGCGGAATGTTGAGTAACTTTTATGTTTGTTGTCCGATCTTTATACAATTTTGAGGGTATAAATACTGCTATAAAATGTATGTATATACCAATTCATAAGACTCTAGCTTAAAAATTTTTTTTTTAATTTGGGGGCATTGTGAAGATATCCTTAAAAGTGAAGATAATAAATCTGGTGGATCTAGAATTATAGTTTTGGAGTTATGCTTAAAAATAAACAAATACAAATACATTTTCCCGAAATTTTGGAAAGGGGTAGATTTATCGATTGGGTATGGTATATGAAAATATATATATATACATATATTTCAAATTTAGTGGGTGAAGAGGTATATAATGGTTTAGTAAAAGAGTTATATCCGACTCATAAAGTATGTATATCTAATCTTGATCAACATCAATAACCGAGTCGATCTAGCCATGTCTGTCCTTATATATGAATGCGCCGATCTCAGAACCTATAAGATCTAGAGCTTGAAGTTTTGATTGTAGGTCGTGCTAGTGCCCGCACAGAACAAGTTTTTTTTCGATAATTGATAACTTGTCCCGTATCCAAGCAATCGATAAAAATCGATATTGAATTCCATGGTATGAGCGAATCTCTTAAATTTTAAGAAGTACACTCACCAAATTTGGCATGTAGCGTCTATAATAGTATATACAAAAAAAATCTTTAATTTTATAGCTATCGCCAGCCCCCGCCTCCGTTCCATAGCTATAAATCAAATAAATAAATCACCATAAACCATCAAATTAAGCCACAATTTGAAAGGTGTTGTCGTTTTGAGAATTTAGGAATATTCTATCGCTCACTGCGATTTACTGTTTACACAGAAGTTATTAAAGAAAACGTGTGGCTATATTGAATTTTAGTATACATGTGCACACAAATCCTTATACACAAATATAATTGAAATTTATTTGTTTTGCATGGTCCAGTTTTTTTTTAAACGGAGCTAAATTCTTGGTATGGCTATTAGGTATGAGGCGGTGGCATGATGAAATTGGGTTGTGAGTTCGATTCCGGTACGAGGAGATACCACTTTATTTATTATTTCATTTTTATACCCTTCCAGAGGGTATTATAATTTTGTCGTGAAATGTGTAACGCATTGAAGGAGACATCTCCGACCCCATAAAGTATATATGTTCATGATCAGTATCAATAGCCGAGTCGATATAGCCATGTTCATCTGTACTGCTGTCCGTCTGTCTGTTTCTATGCGAACTAAGTCTCTAAGTTTGAAAGCTATCTTTATGAAACTTTGCAGAAGTGCCTCTTTCTGTTGCACGCAGTACATACGTCGGGAACAGCTGGATCGGACCACCATATCATATAAGCTACCATAGGAAAGACCGCTCGAAAATTAGGTTGTTGTATGGACATTTTTTTTGTTTTTAAGATATCTTGACCAAACTCGGCATTTGTTAGTTTTACTATGCTCCCAACATTAAAAATGTGTAAAAGGGGTATAATGTATTTGTGCAAATGTATGTGACAGGCAGAAGGAAGCATCTTCGACCCCATAAAGTATATATATTCTCGATCAGCATCAACAGCCTAGTCGATCTAGTCATGTCCGTCTGTCTGTCTGTACGTATGTATGAACGCAAGGATCTCAGAACCTATAAAAGCTAGACTTGAAATTTGAAATTTAGGTCCTCCTAGTCCACGCGCAGTACGAAGTTGTTTCCGATAATCGATAAAAATCCATAAAGAAATCCTGTTTATTGAGCAATTTCGGCAAATAATATGAGCTAGAGTCACCAAACTTGACATGTAGCTTCTAGAAAAGTGTATGTACATATATATATCAAGTTTCTTTCATTTTATACCTATCGCCACCTCCCCGCTACTACCACATATGTAGCTATAAACCAAGATAATAAACCAACTTGTATTGCCCACCAACTTAAGCCATAATTTCAATGCGATTGACTTTTTGAGAATGTACAAATATTCTATAGCACAATAAGATTTACTGTTGAAAATTTCAACAATGTGGGGCAGCAAGCGCAAATTGCAAGAATTTCTGTATACATGTACACACACTCATTCATGCGTCTTCTTTGAATTCTATCAACAGCATTGCAATTGCGATTGTTCTGTTTTTTGTGCTTCTATTTTAATCCGTTTTTTTCTCAATAAGACTTAATTATCGGGAACTCCCGACTAGAGCCTCTTACTTGTTTTTAATTAGATATTTTTCCAAAAGAAATAATTTTGTATTTAGTGTGGTGTTGGGTATAGCAGTGAAAGGAGCATCTAAATAATAGACAAGTACTTGGAAAGTAAGTATTTCCATCATCACGGGCGGATGCCATTATTGTTTAAAGACAATATTTTGAAAAGCCAAACGAGCCGGAGGACCGAAATCCACTTGTGTATTGGATGGTAATATAGCTTATTAATTTATGTGAACTACAGAAAGACGCCAACTATGCCAAACTTCATGCTAAAATCGACGAGTTGAGCAAATAGTGCGTTAACTGAAATCGGAATCCAGAAATCGCGTATGCTTCAACTCTCCGTCACCTTATCGCTCCCCGCCTTGCTACTATTACGGGAGATATTTTACTATTTTTATAAGGCCTTTTTGTAATAATTAGGATTTGCAAATAAAGCCGCACAAAAGGAAACGGCAACAGCAAAAACTTTAAATGTAAGCGGCCATTGATGTTTCATTCTTTGTTAAATATTTAATTATATGAGAATGGCTCAAATTAGAGTATTGAAGCATGCCTTGAATTTAGAGCAATGTATCCAAGTGAGTTCGAAATTAAGCCTTGCAAATGTTGTAGATATGTATCCAAGAAGTATATTCCACACTGTGTATACTAAACGAGAGCCAACTACCAAATCTGGTGTAACTAGGCTTTACAGAATTTGTGTTATGCCTAAAAAGCAAGTGTAAAAATAGATTTTTAATGATATTTTGAAAATTACATAGGATATGTGTATATTTAAAATTTCAAGTCTAGCTTCTGTTAATTGGCTAAGTCGACTTAGCTCGTCGTCCTGATCAAAAATATACAGGCTTCATAGGGTCAGAGATGCCTCTTTCTGCATGTTACATACTTAATTTTGCATTGTACATCCATTAAACCCTTTGTGTACCGATTTTTCACGGGTACATTGTATAACAAATAAGAGGCTGTAGTCGGGAATTCACGAAATTGCAAAGCAATTTAACATAATTCCAAATAATAAGTTAGAACAGGTCGGGGAATACTGACAATCTTTTAACGCATGTTCTGACTGTCGGTCAGAAACTCCCAACAGTCTGTTTACTCGAGTTTAAATGTCTGACACCGAAGCGTAGTCCAATTTTTACCCTTTGCCGATTGCCGATTTTAACTATTAAAGCGAATTCAATTTAATTGTAACATCAATTAAAGTTGAGAGCTGCGCATCAAATTAATTAAAATAATTTAACGGTTTGCATTAAAACAGTAAGCCCATCAACATTCTATGCACTTGTTGTTTTTGCTCTTCGTATAGTTTAATTTAATGGTACCACAAAAAGATATGCTAACAATTTAATTAAAATTGCGTTGAATAAGCAAATACAAGAACAAACACTCTTGCACAGACTTACAAACGCACCCACAATCATATTCCATGCTAATCTGCCATTCAAACTGTATTTTATCATTCAAAATTATTTCTACCCACATCTTGGGCTTGCGCCAATAGCAAAAATCGAGTACATTTTGCATTGTGGCTACTAAATCTCAAAATGCGCAACAAATGGGAGTGGATCTAACATTCAAATATTCTCAACGGTCTAGTTTTTGATACTGCCGGTAAAAGTAGAATCAAACATTTTGGGGAATATTTGATTTATTATTATTTTTGCTCTGTTTACAAAATTGGAAAGCGCATTATTATACCCTGATCCATTGGTTCAATAGATTATAATGGTTTTGTGCAATGTATGTAACAGTTTGTAGGAAAGCGTCTCCGTCCCTAAAAAGTATATACACATGTATATCCTTGCTCAGCATCAATACTCGAGCCTATCTAGCCATGGCCGTCTATATTTGTGTCTGTCTGTATGAACGCGTCGATCCTAGAACCTATAACAGATTGGACTCAAAATTTTTAATATAGAAGTCTCCCTCTAAAGCCCGCGCTGTACGAGTTTTCTCAAATTATCGACTACTGGCCACATTACCATGAAATCGATATCGAAATTTCCCATAGTGTCTGGCTAAGGGAAGACGCAACGCAGCCACAGCGTAAACTGAGCAGCAAGCAGTGTATGTGGAAGCAGCATATGTACATACATATGTGGAAGAAAGCTAGAATGTTTCTGACGGCAGCTCTGCGCGGGATTCAGGGAATATCCTACTCGTGCACTCGCAGCCTTAGCATTCTTACTTGTTTCCTCATTATTGGTGAAAATATGAAAAAGTGTTGGAAATTATTAAGCATAGCGTATCAATAGCGCTGTAAGCCCATTGCTCATAATATGAATATTGTTTCCTATTTAACGTAATCGCATGGTGTCTTAGCCGGTGCCGGCTTCCTAATTTGTTTTTTGGCTTTCCTCGTATTAGCGGAAGCAAGCGAAAATTGCGATTTTATTGTTTTCAGTGCTGCTATTTTAATTCGTTTTTTCTCATTAAGCCTCAATTATTGGTGTAGCTGTTGAGTAGAGGCGGCGGAAAGTAGCGCGGTCTGTTGCGAGTTCGAACCCTTCCGAGGAAACTACTTAATTTTTTTTTGCTGGTGTTGCTGACTGATTGGTGATCAACGCACAGCCCATACCGTAAGAGCTATGAAGTTGAAATTTTCACAGTAATTACCTTATGTGATAAAGGTGCTCGTTAAGACGGAGTTTCGGGATATTCCACCCGCAAGTGTTTAAAAATCGCGAAAAACGTTTGTATGAAACTTTTTGTTTACCATCCGATCGGCCTCAAGCTCATTTTCAAAGATCTTTGTTCAAATTCAGTTGAGGGAAGTTTCACACTTTACGAAAAATCCATTTCTCCTCGGTGGAAATGGGTGTCAAAAATTTGGTGGGTGACGTTTCGCACTCAAATTCATTTCCAAAGATCTTTATGAAAAATCATTTGACACGTGTTTCAAATTTTTCTCAGAATCAAAGCAGTTTTTAAGTGTTAAGTTTTGTCCGATTTGCTTCAAACTTATTTTCAGAGCTCTACATAAGAACCTAATAAATAAGTGTTTCAGCGATTTGGGAAATTCCACCCACAACAGTAGTTAATTAGCGAAAAATGTTTGTATGAAACTTATTTGTTAGCCATCCGATCGGCCCCAAACTCGTTTTCAAAGAAATTTGTTCAAATTCATTTGAGGGGTGTTTCGCACTTTTTGGAAAATCCACCTCTCCTTGGTGGAAATGGAGTCAAAGATTTGATAGGTGGCGTTTCGCGCTCAAATTCATTTTAAACGATTTATATGAAAATTCATTTGAGACGTGTTTCACACTTTTCGCAGAATCCAAACTTCTTCGGTGGAAAGTGCATTTCAAAGATTTTTTTGGGGGAAGTTTTAAGTTCTGTCCGACTTGCTTCAAACCTATTTTCAAAGCTCTACATAAGAATATAATGAAAACGTGTTTCAGCGAATATTCATATTTCACCCTCAGCAATAGTAAATTTGCGGAAAACTTTAGTATGAAAGTTGTTGTTCCAATCAGTTTCAAAATCATTTTCAAAGCTTTTTGAGAACATTTATTTATAACAGAGGTGCCACTGACAAGTCCGGGTTATACCCGCTAGTACCTATATATATAAAAAAGTTTAAGTTTTTTGCAAACAATTACTAGACAGCTTAATATTTGCTTCTCCTCGTAGTGCCCGCGCACTAAGAGTTTGTTTCCGATAGTGGGTAGCTTGTCCCGTGTTCAAGAAATCGATAAGAATCCATATCGAAATCCTGTACTTTGAGCAAATCTCGTAAGTTATAAGAGCTTGAGTCAACAAATTTGACATGTAGCTTGTTGAATAGTTTAAAAATATCAAGTGTTTTTTTTAGGTATTGTCACCGCCTCCAAAACATAAAAAATCAAATAAATACATCAATTGGAGCTATCCATCAATTTAAGCCACAAATTTAATACGATTGTCTTTTATACATATTAGAATATACGAATATTCTATACCATTATAAGATCTACTGTTGAAAATTTCATCAAGGTCGGTTAAATAACACAAAAGCTATTAAAGAAAATATGATCTGGCTGCCCACGTGCTTGGGGCAGCTAGCGCGAATTTCAAGAATACATTGTATACACATTCATGCGTGTCTTTATTGAATTCCGTCATGCTGTTGACAGATTGTATTGCATATTGAGCTGTGTCTATGGCACGCTATTTTAACTCGATTTTTTTTTCATTATCGATAAATTATGGCTCTTGTGTAGAGACGGTGGCAAGAAGCGCGGTTGGTACGGGTTCGAGTCCTATTGGGGGGACTACCTTTTTATACCCTGAACCCATTCAAAATGGGTATAAGGAGTATAATGTATTTGTGCAAATGTGTTTAACAGGCAGAAGGATGTATCTTCGACCCTATAATGTATATATATATTCTTGATCAGCATCAATAGCTGAGTCGTTATAGCCATGTCCGTCGGTCTGCCCGTATGTATGTACGCAAGGATCTCAGAATCTATAAGAGCTAGAGTCTTGAAATTTGAGCGATAATCGATAACTTGCCCCGTTTCCAAGTAATCGATAAAAATCGATATCGAAATCCTGTTTTTTGAGCAATTTTGGTAAATAATAAGAGCTAAGGTCACCAAACTTGACATTTAGCTTCTAGAATAATATATATATATATATCAAGCATCTTTCATTTTACACCTATCGCCACCTCCCCGCTACCACCGCAAAGCTATAATTCAAGTTAACAACCCAACTTGTATTGCCCACCAATATTAACCACAGTTTAAATGCGATTGTCATTTTGAGAATACAAGAATATTTCATAGTACAAAAAGATCTACTGCTGAAAATTTTACTAAGATCGGTTAAGAAACAGAAAAGAAAATGTGTTTTGGCTGCCCACGTGTTTGCGGGAGCAAGCGCAAATTCCAAGAGCTTCCGTATACATGTACACACACACATTCATGGGCGTCTGCTTTGAATTCTATCAACAGCATTGCAATTGCAATTGTATTATTTTCTGTGCTACTTATTTAATCCTTTTTTTCTCATTAAGAAGTAATAATTGGTGTGGCTGTTGAGTAGAGGCGGCGAAAGTAGCGCGGTCAGTTACGAGTTCGAGCCATATCGAGGAAACCGGTTTTATTTTCTTGGCTGGTGTGGCTGTTGAGTAGGGTTGGCAGCAAGTAATGCAGTCAGTTACGAGTTCGAACCCAGTCAAGGGAACATTTTTTTTTTTTAAATTTATCTCCATTACTACTAAAGCAATCGAGCGCGTAATATACCCTTATACCGTTAATATACCCTTATAAAGGTTGGTACACATAGAAGTAGAAATATCCCAATAAAGTTTAAGAATTCTTGCTCAGTATCAAAAGCCGAAACGATATAGCCAAGTCCATCTGTCTGTCCTTCCGTTTGTCCATTTTTATGCAAACTAGTGTCAGTCTTAAAGCTGTCTACATGAAAATTTGCATACATACGCCTATCTGTTTCAGGCAGTAAAAATGTCGAAACCGACCGATGCGGATCACTATATCATGCTTGCTTTTATATCCATAAGTTTTTTTGAATATCTTATGTACTGCAGAGTTCATACAAAGTTGGGCAAGTAAGGACATGGAAATGCAAGCGCAGCAAAGTTCTGTTTGATTGGCTTGCCGTTTGTCAGGCGGCATTCATACTCTCAATGCAAAAATTCATTCAATTCAATTGAAAAATTGCGTTAAATATTTGACGTATGGCATGGCAAGTAAGTGTGCTTGGCGGGCAGATGTCACTGGCAGAGTGTCGGGCGTTGGGAGTCGGCATCAACGTCTACATCACCGACGTTGGTAGCCAGCAAAGCGTTAAAAATGACTGTCATAAATTAATGAGTGACGCCCGATTAAGTGACGCATTGAAATTGAATATTGCTGAATTGCATTTATTATTCATTTACGCTCTTGTGAAATTTCTTTGCTTGTTCCTCTTGTATTATCCTTACCCCTTCTACTCGCTTCTGCCCGGTCAAAGGCTATCTTAATTGCTCGTAAATGTTGTAATGCACTGTAAGTAAAAACACAAGCGACACTATCAACAACGAATGCTTCTACCTGAAACCCTCCCTGATCACTGAATGCACCTTCCTCCTATTACGAAATGGCAAGTCTCAATCTTCGGATAAACGTGACAATAATATAAATCGATCGATTACGCCGCCGTCGTCGGTTTGATGTCGGTGTCCCATGGCCTTCGTCATCGTCGACATGAAGGTTGCCATTTAACTTAATACCACATCTGGCAAAAGCGTAAAACGTTGTAAATTTGATACTAGGAAACGCATCCTGCAATTTCACTGACCACAGAAATCATGCTTACAGCGCCTTTGCCACGCGAGCTGCTTAAACATTTAAACAGCTAATTAATCCGTGATAGCAAAAACAAATCGCTATTGCGAGTCAGCAATTCTAAATCGATCTATTTATCAAATTATATAGTTCGACGATTTAGATGAGAGTGCATTTACTTTGCTGGATAAGATATGAATTATTCTGTATGTAACATACATTTGCATAAATCCTTGATATCCTTTACCTAAGGTTGTAAGAGCTAAAATCAGCACATTTTTTTTTATACAGCACCCCCCTTTCAAATAAATAACAAGTCAAATTGGGACCAGACAACAAGTTTAAGGCTGCCGTCTTACGATTGTACGAATATTTGGCGCAATAAGATCTTTTCTAGACAGTTGCCTAAATATCGGTTAAGAAACACAGAAGTTATTAAAGAATAAGTTGGCAGGTAACGCAAAGCTCAATAATATATGTATACATGTGGACAAATACTAAATATATTGATATTCTATTATTAGCAAATAAACATGAACTATATATTTTTTCCACCATGCTCTATGCTTCAATTAACATTCCTGTGAATCTCCCTCGATGGTTCTTTAAGGTTTTTCCTTTTCATACTGGAGGTACCATCGGTGGATATTTAATGTCAAACACGTTAACGTTTATCGCATTGCACTCATTGCACTCATTCTGTGGCTCGTATTGAGCCACTATATTTATTATTAACTTCTGCACAGTGTGGCTCTCTGACGAACTGTACTGTAGCGATACGTTGTCCATTTTTATCAAAACCGTCCCTGCTAGATGGTAATTTTAATTGTTCCATAGAATATTCGTATATTTGCAAAAAGGTCAGTCGGTCAGTCACTCAGCCAGACAAACAATTTTATGTATAGATATATAGATATATAGATTTATTATATATAATTCTGTTTTAACACGATATATTGGTTCCAGAAAAAACCGTGTAAAAAAATACATTGATCGTAATAGGTGTTTGGTTCCTTATATCTAAAACCTATTAAAATTTTGGTTTCCTAATAAATTGCTTCACGTTTTAGTTTTGTATTTGTAGTTGCGACATTTTCTTTTAGAGATACATAAAATATTTTACAAAATTATGAATGAATATAAAATATTTTTTGGCTTACTTTTTATCTTAATGCGTTAAAATTAATTTTAATGTATCGTTGGAAAAACAAATTTGCCTATAAAAAAATTTTTTATTATGTGGTTCCAATTGGAATTTTTATGTTATAGATTTTGCGGTATACGTGGGCGGTATCTTAAAAATTAAATACACCTTATTCTGTTTTTACACGGTTTGAAAATAACGATTCGAAATCTTTTTGGCTTACATGTTTTTTTTTCAAATTTGATTTACGAAATATGCTCATACCACAAACTTAGGGGAATACCCTTTTTGTGAATACAAGCAAATTTACGGGTCAGAGCAATTGTATATTAAATTGCACAAATTTGGGGAAATTCCCTTTTTGTGCATACGAGCAAATTTACTTGTCAGATCAATTGAAATGTGTTAATATTTTGTGAACTATCAACGCTATCAGACGTGTTTGGTAAAAAACTTTTTAAATGCAATTTTGTTTTTCCAACGTTTCATTAAATTTAATTTTAACGTATTAAGATAAAAGGTCAGCCAACAAATATTTTTAATTCGTTCAGTTATTTGAATTTTCTTCATTTTTTATACCCTGAACCCATTGAAAATGGGTAAAAAGATATAATGTATTTGTGAAAGTGTATGTAACAGGCAGAAGGAAGCATCTCCGACCCCATAAAGTGTAAATATTCTTGATCAGCATCAACAGCCGAGTCGATTTAGCCATGTCCGTCGTCTGTCCGTCCGTCCGTCTGTCCGTCCGTATGTATGAACGCAAGAATCTCAGAACCTGTAAGAGCTAGAGAAATTTTAGCTGTAGGTCCTCCTAGTCCATGCGCAGATCGAGTTTGTTTCCGATATTGGATAACTTGCCCCGTTTCCAAGTAATCGATAAAAATCGATATCGAAATCCTGTTTTTTGAGCAATTTTGGTAAATAATAAGAGCTAGAGTCACCAAACTTGACATTTAGCTTCTAGAATAGTATATTTATCAAGTATCTTTTATTTTATAGCTATCGCCACCTCCCCGCTACCACCGTAAAGCTATAAATCATTTTAGTAAACTAACTTGTATTGCCTAACTAATTATGCCACAAATTACATGAAATTGTCATTTTGAGAATACACAAGTATTTTATGGTATAATAAGATCTTCTACTGAAAATTTCATCAAGATCGGTTAAGAATCACGAAAGAAAATGTGTTTTGGCCTGCTAACACGTGCAGCAGCTAGCGCAAATTCCAAGAATTTCTGTATACATGTACACACACACATTCATGCGCGTCTGCTTTGAATTCTATCAACAGCATGGCAATCGCGATTGTATTGTTTTCTGTGCTGCTATTTTCATTGGTGTTTTTCTCATTAAATGTCAATGATTGGTGTGGCTATTGAGTAGTGGCGGCGGAAAGTAGCTCGCTCAGATACGAGTTCGAACCCTGCCAAGGAAAAAATTTTTTTTTTTTCTGGTGTGGCTGTTGCGTAGAGGTGGCAGCAAGTAATGCGGTTAGTTGCGAGTTCAAAGAAGCATCTCCGACCCCATAAAGTATATATTTTCTTGATCAGCATTAATAGCCGAGTCGATTTAGCCATGTCCGTCTGTCTGTCCGTATGTATGAACGCAAGGATCCCAGAACCTATAAGAGCTAGAGAAAGAGCTGAAATTTTAGCTGTAGGTCCTCCTAGTCCCCGCGCAGATCGACTTTGTTTCCGATATTCGATAACTTGCCCGTTTCCAAGTAACCAAAAAAAATCGATATCGATATCCTTTTTTTAAAGCAGTTTTGGTAAATAATAAGAGCTAGAGTCACCAAACTTGACATGTAGCTTCTAGAATAGTATATATATATATCAAGTATCTTTCATTTTATACCTATTGCCACCACCCCGCTACCATCACATTGCTATAGTTCATGTTAGTAAACCAACTTGTTTTGCCTACCTATTTAAGCCACAATTTAAATGCAATTGTCATTTTGAGATAACACGAATATTTTTTAGTATTATACAATAATATCTACTGCTGAATTTCATCAAGAGCGGTTAAGAAACACAGAAGCTATGTGCGCACGTGTTAGCAGCAGCTAGCGCCAATTCTGGTGTGGCTATTGTGTAGAGGCGGCAGCAAGTAATGCGGTCAGTTGAGAGTTCGAGCCCTGCCAAGGGAACTTTTTGTTTTATAAATTTATTTTTATTACGACTTAAGCAAACGAGCGCGTAGCGCGAGCTGCATTTGAGGTCGGAAGAAGAGGGTTCAGGGTATCCCCTAGTCGGGAGCTCCCGACTAGAATCTCCAACTTGTTTTAATAGGTTTTAGAGATAACCAATCGGTAAATGTCTTTTTTTACACGTTTTTTTCTGGAACCAATCTACCGTGTAAAAAGAGAATTAGGTGTATTTTATTAATGGTAGTATATGGCTTCACCCGTTAAAAATGTAAAAAAAAAGTGAAGAGCTAAGGCAAGCAAGCACGTACCGCGAGCTGCATTTGGTGTTAGTAAAAGATGGTTCAGGGTCTGTCTATCTAGTCGGGCACTCTCGACTATAGCACGCTTAGTTGCTTTGGAAGATCATATTATAAATATAACTTTAGACGTGAAGCTAAAGATAGAACGGATAGATTTAAATTTTCCACGCACAGAAAATAGGTGATAAAGTTATATATACAATTTATATGCCATATATATGCCGTTAAAGAAAGATTCGACATAACACATAGAAGTTATTCAGCATTATATTTTCAATAGCATGGCGCAGGCGAAAATAGCACCTCTTGAGTTTGAGTGTTATGCATAAATGCAACTATAGGTACCTGCATAAGTATTCTGGAGTCAATGTTGGGACAAATTGTATGATTTGAAGTATTGACCGAGGGTTACAGTGGATTTTGTGGATGAGTACAGTCGACTACAGCGCTCTTTCTTGTTCAAACTCATTGAAATATGGTTAAAACGCTAAATTGGATTTGCGCTAATTTATGTAACAGCCAGAAAGAGGCCTCTTTAAGCATGTAAGGTATATATATTCTTGATCAGGACGACAAGCAGAGTCGATCTGACAATTCCCATATGTGTGATTCAGTCGCAACTAAGTAGCGACACTTAACGGAAGAAGACGCCGACTCTGCATTTTCAACGGCCAGTGACTGAATGAAATTTGATCTTGCGAAAGGGGCTCGATGAGTGCCTGCCTAAGAAAAGCACAAAGCGCTGAGTTACGAATGCTTCCGCTTCCTTTTCCGGATCTTTTATAGTTGGTATTTACACTCATTTTAATTCCATATTTACGCTCTGAACATTTCAAAATGATTGGACTATAAACACCGAAGTTATTTATGCTAAGAATACATTTCTTAAAGTGGAAATCAATGGGAAGAAGCACAACTGCAGCGTAAGCTGCGTATGTATGTATAGAAGGTTGCTTAAATGTGCTTAAAGATATTTAGGCGGGTTTTGGGGAATCTCCTAGCTGAAGCACACCATATTGTCTCATTGACTTTGCTATACCCAATTACCATTCAAATCGGGCCAAAGCAGGTATACTGATTTCATAAAACACACAAAAAAGCCATAACCGTCCGAAAAAGTAAAAAAATATTCCCTTGTTCGTGGTGGTCTTTAGAGCTAGAAGCTAAGGATTTGCCTTAATTATAAGCGTCAATGGCATTTAAGAATTTTATTTTCCATAGTTGCGACAGACTAAAAACATTCTTCAGCCTACAGTGTCAACAATGGCGCCAGTGGTCAGGTCCAGTACAATCACATTTTCATGGAGTGGAATGATAATGAATGGGAAAATATGCATTCAAAATCTATGATTCGTATTGTTAAACGCCCCTCCCGTACTACAGAACGTCCGTGGCAGCCAACGAGCGACATTTCCTCTCATAGCCTGCTGTCTGGTCTCGGCTGGTGGTTCCCGCATGCCCAACTTGTTGTTGCTGTCACGCCTTTTACTATTGTATACAGTTAAAACTTATCATTATCATTTGTTACCGTTTCTGTCTACATTGGCGTATGCTCTGGATGCGTCTGCTGCTGTAGCTCCTGCTGATTACTGTTCCTCCAACTCGATAGTTAAAAGCCCATAATTTCAGCTATTTGCCGTTAATTGTCTTTTGCCGGTTATTGTTATTGGGGTGGCGTGCTAAGTGTCCTGATCGGTACCTGCTGCACATTTCTTCCCTTCTAATGGCTTTTAATTTCATCTCCGACCTACCAATTTGGTACAGGATCGAGAGAAACAACTTCCACTTGTTAACAACGCCGAGAATTAATGGTAACAATTTATTGGCGCTTAATTTTCTTTTCTATTTTTCCCTTGATTCTTTTGCTATGCACTCATTCTATAAAAGCAAGCCTCTTTCTCTGCGATAATTGTGCAACCTTACATTACTTATCACCTGACAAAAAAAAAATTCTCCTTTAGCTTAAACTACAGATGAGCATGTGTGCCGTATTTCTTCGAGACACGACGGGACGTTTGCCCAAAACTCTTATTTATCCGTGCTCTATGCGTGCACAAATCATTAAGAGTAAGATCTTCCAAGTCAAACCACAGTAAAGACTATAAAAGCTAACTTAATACTGTTTATTATGCAAACCTGGCGACCATAAACTAGATTCTAAGAGCATTATAGAACTCACTTGAGTTCTGATTGGCACTTATTAAAATTAAAACCCAAAAAAAATAAAAATAAATAGCTAACTTAAAATTTGAAATATATAATCTCGTATATCATACGCAGAACGATTTAATCATTGATCCTGACCCTGATCCCACCCATTGAACATATGGATAAAAAGGGTTAAATGGTTTTGTGCAAATGTATGTAACATTCATAAGGATAATTTTGTCGTGAAATGTGTAACGCATTGAAGGAGACATATCCGACCTCATAAAGTATATATAATCTTGATCAGAATCAGCAGCCGAGTCGATATAGCAATGTTCGTCTCTCTGTTTCTATGCGAACTAGTCTCTCAGTTTTTAAGCTATCGTCAAGAAACTTTGCAGAAGTGCCTCTTTCTGTTGCACGCAGTACATATGTCGAAACCGGCTGGATCGGAGTACTATATCATATAGATGCCATAGAAGCGATCGGTCGAAAAGTAGGTTCTTAAATTGCAAAATATTCTGTTTTCTAAGATATTTGCATCAAACTCAGCATTTACGAGCTTCATAAATTCACTTTTCGGCAAGAGGAAAATATCTACAAGGGTATTAAATAATCGGCGTGCCGAAGATATCCTTTCTTTCTTGTTTTAAAATTATTTTTAATAATGGTACTATAACAATTTAACTATTAAATGGGGTAAAAAAAAAGTATGAGGCTTAAGGATCTGGTTTTGGTAAAATAAGGTTCAGGGTATACCATAGCGGACACTCCTTAATCTTTCACTCTTACTTGATTTTGATCGTTTGCCTTCTTTGACTCGTTTTTAACGGCGTGAAGTACAAACAATGTTGGTTCGCTTTCATGGAAACTTGTAATTTTCACACTTCCGACAATATGCAGATATGTGCGTACAAATGCATGTAGTTGCTTTTGCGCATTGGGAGTCTAATAAAAGGAAAGGTGAAATAAATACGCGTTTAATTAAGTTTATGAATTGAAAGAGCAAAAATATATAAATCAGACTGCCGATTATTAATCCAAATAGATACAATTAAATATATCAGATGGATCAAATAGATCAAAGATTTGGTGGGTGATGTTTCGCACTCAAATTCATTTCCAAGTATCTATGTACATGAAAAATCATTTGAGACGTGCTTCACATTTTTCGCAGAATCCAAATTTCTTCGGTAGAAATGCGACTCAAAGGTTTTTTTGGGCGAAGTTTGAAGCTGTGTCCGGTTTGCTTCAAACTTATTTTCAAAATATATGAAAACTTAATGATTACGTGTTTCAGCGATTTGGGAAATTCCGCCCGCAACAGTGATAAATTGGCGGAAAACGGTTGATTAAAAAATATTTGTTTACTATCCGATCGGTTACAAAAACATTTTGAAAGATCTTTGTCAAAATTCATCTGATAAGTATTTCGCTCCTTTTGAAAATCCATCTCCCCTGGTGAAAATGGGGTTCAACGATTTAGAGGGTGGCGTTTCGACCTCAAATTGTGAAGGTGGGATTTTCGGTTCATTTTTGCCTTTTGTTTGGCTACTAACCAAAATAAAACAAACGGCCGTGGCTGTTGCCTTACCGGGTGCATAGGGATCGGAGGTTCGCACTTCTTGCTAATGCTCGGACAATAGCTCGTCGGACTGGTCAGGGTTATTCCTTTCCCTTCTGCATATACCATAAACAAATAGTTTAAGTGCAATCAAAACAAAAAAAAAAAAAGAAAATTATTGATTTAAATAAATCTATCAAAAAGCTAGCTCCTAATATGTGTACCATTAATGTGTACCGACCGAGCATCCAAATTCAAACTATTGAATTTCGGTTAAGTGAGAGAACTATGGTGCTGATCGTCTCTCATTCTCTCTAGCCTCCCTACCATGACAAGCAACAAAAATGGGATGTCCCTATTTCAGGTTCTTAAACCATCAATATAAATTCAAGCGGCTTACAGAGGTACTTGACAGATAAAAATCAAGGAATCAAGGCTAGCACGACTCCCCCTGAGGAGCGAGGTTGATCCTCCCAGCCACCCTTCCCAGCTTCGCGCTCTTAGGTGCTGATCTACATGTAAGCCCCGGATCCCTTTCTCTGCTGACCTCCGTCGTCGCCTGTCCTTCCACTCTAACCCTTGTCGAGCTCCGTTCACGACCCCGTTCCGACCCTCCCACTGGCATCCTGGACACCCCCTTCTTGTCAGACCGCGCCTCCGGGATTTTCTCCGCGGGACGGACGATTGTCCCCTGCCTAATCCCTAACTTCGCCTCCGGAATTGCCTCCGCAGGGCGGCAAGGCGCCCCTACCCGAATCCCCGATCTCTCCACTCTTCCCAGCGTCATCTCACTGTCTCCACCGCGTATTCTCGTGTCTATCGCACGGAGAAAATCAAAGCCTAGCATCCCCTGATCTAACATCGACGCCAATACTGGCAGAGGCGCACAGATCGTGCGACCGGCTAGGCTGATCTCCGCGTGCACCATCCGTGCAAAGTCTAACCCCGATCCGTCCGCTAGGCATATCCTAGTCCGTACCTTCGTAATGTCCCCGTCCTTCGCCACGTTTGCTGGGCCGGCCTCGCTGATAAAAGATCGCGTGGCGCCGGTGTGCATTGTCACCGCATGCTCGCCCTCGCCGATCTTGACCGTCGCGACAAAATGACCCCCTCGACTCGCAAAATGTCTACTGATTCCGGGCTCCGCTGACGTCGCTGCCCACCCGATACCGGTCCGGATGGCGCCGCTGTCCGTTTCCCTAAGCTGGCCGCCTACAACATTCCTGACTGCTCACCCCTCTAGTACCGCATTACCCATAGAAAATCACCTGAGGGTTGGGACATTCCCTTCTGATCCTCTTGCCCACACCGATAGCATACTGAGCGTCGCCGGGTCGTTACTCCCGATTCCTGACCGATCATTCTGTTGGCGGCCTCTTCTCGTTGTATAAGCGACGCTCCGGTGACTGTCTCCCTAGGATTCGCTCCGACAATTGGTGACAAAGTCGCTCTGAACGGGTTGTTTAGCTCGTTCGTTGTTTGCGCATGCTTGACGCCTAGATACGTGCCCATTCTACCCCAAAGCCGAGATCGCGATCCTGACGGGTACTGTTTACCCTGCTGCCTTATGCCTTCATACTCGACGGCTAATTGTATGAGCTTCGACAGAGATGAGAAATCTTGTCTTTTCAAATACAATTTGTATTCAGGGGCAGCGTTGTCGTAGATCCTACTCAGTTCCCTCTCCGGGCTGTAGCCGGCATGATGCATTAGCGCCCGCATGTCCACCACTGTTTAAAACCTTCGCCATCTCGTTGGCGAACCCGGATTTCGTCTTCTAGCAGATTGAACTACCGTGGGGGTAAAAATAACTAGAAATCCCTCCTTAAACTCGACCCGCGACATGGACATGTCGCCCACTCGTCATGAACCATCGAGCGGCCTCGCCGACCATGACCTCGTTCATTACCCTTGGTCACCTATCGACATCAATATCATAAAACAGGGCACGGTCCTCGATGGCTTCCTCGAAGGACAATGGATCGGCCTGCCCATCGAACCGTATGGCCCACTTCCGCACTTGCTCGGGTACGATGCAGTGTCCCTGCGTCTCCATCGGTAGGCGGGTCGGCATTAGCGGGACGCCCTCGAAAACACGAGAGGTTCCCGATTCTTTAACTTTCTCGCCCGCGTCACGGGTCGTGTAGCTCGGGCTCGACGGAACTTCGAGCAGACCGGGAGTGCTCAGACGTGGGCCGGATTCCGATTCGGATTTCGAACGTCTATCCCATTCAACGGGGTCGGGTTCGGGCTGGAAATTATGCTCTGGTGTTCGGGTATATTTGGCCTCTAACTCGGCTAGCCGAGCCCATACTTTGGCCGAGTGCGAACACCCAGCAACAAAGTGGATCCATCGTACGCCCACCCCCGGATTCTGGCACTCCATCTGGTATCCATCCTTTTGTACGTAACCTCTTATCTTCATATCGGTCCTTCTCTTTGATATCCGAGTGTCCTTTCCTTCTTTTTGGGTTGCGCTTTTGTCTCTTTTATTGGATAATTGCTTCACACTGCCTTTTATTTCCGTACTTTTTTAATAAAACTAGTTTGTCTTTATTGTTCGTCTCGGATATCTCGTTTGCTTCATTTATTTTAATCGATTTATTTATTTTTCCTTTGATACCATTTTAAATTATTTTATTCCTCAATTATTTCAATTATTTTAATTTTTTTTTAATTTTTTATTATTTTATTCCGATATTATTTCAATTTTTTTATTTTTATATTATTTTTATCCGGTATCATTTCAATTATTTTATTTTTATAATCTTTTTAATTATTTTATTTTGATTTTAACTTTAATTACTTTATTTTTAATTATTTTATTTATTATTTATTTTTAATTACTTTATTTATTGCATTTTTAATTATTATACCCTGAACCCATTAAACATGGGTAAAAAGGGTATAATGTTTTTGTGCAAATGTATGTAACAGGCAGAAGGAAGCATATCCGACCCCATAAAATATATATAATCTTGATCGGCATCAACAGCCGAGTCGATCTAGCCATGTCCCTCTGTCCATCCGATAAAAATCGATAAAGAAGTTCTGTTTTTTGAGCAATTTCGGTAAATAATATGAGCTAGAGTCACCAAGCTTGACATGTAGCTTCTAGAATAGTATATATATCACGTATCTTTCATTTTATACCTATCACCACCTTCCTGCTACCACCTAATTGCTATAAATCAAGTTATTAATCCAACTTGTATTGCACACCAATTTAAGCCACAATTTAAATGCAATAGACTTTTTGAGGATACCCAAATATTCTATGGCACAATAAGATGTACTGTCGAAAATTTCATTAAGATCGGTTAAGAAACACAAAAGTTATATATTTTGGTTGCGCACGTGTTAGCAGTAGCTAGCGCAAATTCCAAGAATTTCTGTATGCATGTACACACACACACTCATGCGCGTCTGCTTTGAATTCTATCAACAGCATTGCAATTGCGATTGTTTGTTTTCTGTGCTGATATTTTAATCCGTTTTTTCTCATTAAAGCTCAATTATTGGTGTGTCAGTTGGGCTTTGGCGGCGGCAAGTAGTGCGGTCTGTTACGAGTTCGAACCCTACTGAGGAAACTATGTTTTTTTTTTTTGGTGGAATGGCTGTTGCGTAGAGCCGGCAGCAGGTAATGCAGTCAGTTGCGAGTTCGAACCCAGGCAGGCGAGCGAGTAACGCGACCTGCATTTGGTATTGGAATAAGAAGGTTCAGGGTATCCCCTAGTCGGGAGCTTCCGACTAGAACCTCTTTCTTGTTTTACTCTTGCAGAGGGTATTATAGAAGGAGACATCTCCGACCCCATAAAGTACATACATATATTCTTGATCAGTATCAACAGCCGAGTCGATATAGCCATGTCCGTCTGTCCGTCTATCCGGCTGTCTGTTTCTATGCGAACTTGTCTCTCAGTTTTAAAGCTATCCTTATGAAACTTTGCAGAAGTCCCTCTTTATGCTGCACGCAGTACGATCGGTGGAAAAGTAGGTTCTTGTATGAAAAATATTTTTGTTTAGCATGATATCTTGATCAAACTCGGCATTTATTAGTTTTACTATGCTCCTCATATATATGCAAAATCCTATTAAGATCGGACCCCTATGGATAATTTTTATGTTTTTCACGATATCTTGACCAAACTCAGCATTTGTTAGTTTTTCTGTGCTCCTCATATATATGCAAAATTCAATTAAGATCGGACCACTATATCTTATAGCTAGCATAGGAACGAACGGTCGAAAACTAAGTTGTTATATTTAACATTTTGTTGTTTGTCAAGATATCTTGACCCAACTCAGCATTTATCAGTTTTACTATGGCCCTTATATATGTGCAAAATCCTATCAACATCGGACCACTATATCGTATAGCTGCCATAGGAACGATCTGTCGAAAATTAAGTTGTACGAAAACTTTTTTGTTTTTCAAGATATCTTGACCAAACTCAGCATTTATTAGTTTTACATCGGACCACTATATCGTATAGCTGCCATAGGAACGATCTGTCGAAAATTAAGTTGTACGAAAACTTTTTTGTTTTTCAAGATATCTTGACCAAACTCAGCATTTATTAGTTTTACATCGGACCACCATATCATATAGCTGCCATAGGAACGATTTGTCGAAAATTAAGTTGTATGAAAACTTTTTTGTTTTTCAAGATATATTAACCATACTCGGCATTAATTATTGTCCCTGTGCTTCTTAGATACGGGCAAAGCACTATGAGCATTATGAAAAGGTTGGGTCTGCAATGGTATTAAATCTTCAGCGTGCCGAAGATAGCACTTCCTTCTCATTTTTAAGTTAGTATTATTTCCACCGAATCAGAAAACAAAACAAATCAAGTCGCACTTTATCTGACCACCCGCTGCGTACTGGCCTCGCACTACAGTCCTCTATCGCTGCACTCGTACACTCTTTCACCGTGGTACCAAAGACAATATAAAACTAAGATGAGTAACGCCCATACATTTGCATGCGACGAAAAATTTCATGCCTGGCGTTTCATCTGGCGTTTAAGTTTTCGCACGACATGCCTGCCGACTGGCTATTCGTTCTCCAAACGCCAGATGAACGAATGCCGAAGTCGCGGCTTGCTGATGCTGACCCGAGCAACGAAGCTAGTCGCCAGCCTGCCTTCAGCAAAGCTGGTCAATGGTACTTTGCGTCGCTTCGTTTTCGAAGTACATTGAGCGAAAAGTTTTAAACTTACGATCGACGCAAGTACTTCTGCTTTATCCATGAAATGCATGCTTTATTTAAATGATACATTACCCTAGATACTAACTTTAAATTTTGCGCTAAAATTTAAGAATAAAATAATTTTTTTACAAGGCGCAACTTGTGCAATAACTATGTTAAGAAAATATCACACATAGATTTATTTCACTTTTGTTTTTGGACAGTGTATGCTCGAGAGAAGTTCTTGTTCAACCAATGGCGTGCAAGCACCTGTTTGTATGTGTGAATTATGCATGCATACCTATTGCAAAATATGTATATGTATATGTGTTGTTATTCACTGCCTTGGCTTTGGCTCATTGAGTAATAAAGAGACAGAGGAGGCTTTTGGATCAAAAGCTCTTTTTCGAAACAGTTCAGGAGCGATAGCGAGGTTGCAAACATAATTGAGTATAACTCAATGAAAAATTGCAAACACAACACCCGGCTGTCTACAGCTACTTCTGCCGTTGTCCAAAAATCAAAGACAACTTCAGAACATTTCCCATATGAACCAACAACAACCATAATCAAACAAACGACTCGACAATGAAAAAAGCACACCCCAAATACTGTCCCTGCTATCCCTTTTTGGTTTGAAGCTACAGCCTATGATCTAGGCCTCTACACTCTTCTAACTCATTGTTGTGGTTTCTAAGCACTGCTATGCCTTTAATTCGCAAAGTTACATATGTCTTCTTCTTCTTAACTTGCTTTCAACTTCCAAGCAGCCCGGCAGATTTTATAATTTTTCAGTTTTCGATCAGCAAGGCACCCTTTCTCAAAATAGGGTATTTTAACTATTCATAAGTTCTGTAACCAAATACCACTAACCTTCTCATATACAATTTTTATCTAATCTCTGAGAAATATATAATATCGTATTTAGTGTGCAACTATTAGTGCAATCAATAATAATTGTTATCCTTAAACATTCTATACCATTTCATATCAATGCCTCGACGCGCCAATAGTTGTTGGTGTGTGTGTCTCATCTCACACACATAGGCAAAAAATATGCATGTATGTGTTTTCCAAGCCAAGGGAAGTACATATATGAATTTGAGAAGATTGCAACATTCTGCTGCGCATGTGACGGCACATGCTAGGGCTTTTTGTATGCGACCGTTGCGTACAATAAAGTAATACATTATTAAATACATGCATTTTTACAGAAGACCCTATTAATATATTACTTTAATGTACGTAATAAAGATAGAAATATATTCTAAGCATCACAAGAAATTAAATTCTTTAAAACGTGACGTAATAGTATATGAGGTTGACGCGCCGTATGCGTAACCCTTTGATTTGAATGGCATGGCATTCAAATTTTCTACCTACTTGTGCCGAGACTCGGCTATGCAACAACAACATTAGAACCCAAATGGTGTTGTTGTTGTTTCTACGCGCCGCCTTGTTGGAACGACAGAAAAACCAGCAACAAACACAGTGGCTTTATTTGTCCCTTTTCTTTGCACTGAGTTTCCTATGTCCTCATCATCGCGCAGAAACTGTTGAAGATCAAGACGGACGACAACAAAAAATGGGTTTTCGTGCGCACTGTTGTTGTTTTGCAAGTGATTTGTTGTTGCTTCCTATAGTAAATGAGCTTTATTTTTGAGTTTGATTTTGCGTTTGTTGAAAGCGAGTGGAGAAAAAGAAGACATAACTTTGCGAATTAAAGGCATAGCAGTGCTTAGAAACAACAACAATGAGTTAGAAGAGTGTAGAAGCTTAGATCATAGGCTGTAGCTTCAAACCAAAAAGGGATAGCAGGGACAGAATTTGTGGTGTGCTTTTTTCATTGTCGAGTCGTTCGTTTTGATTATGGTTGTTGTTGGTTCATATGGGAAATGTTCTGAAGTTGTCTTTGATTTTTGGGCAACGGCAGAAGTAGCTATAGACAGCCGAGTGTTGTGCTTGCAATTTGTCATTGAGTTATACTCAATTGTGTTTGCAACCTCGCTATCGCTCCTGAAGTGTTTCGAAAAAGAGCTTTTGATCCAAAAGCCTCCTCTGTCTCTTTAATGTCAATGAATTTAAGCCATCGATGTTCACCGTACAATCTTTGTATGTAACAATCGCTGATCCTTTAATCGTTCGAGGTCTGCTGCATGATGAGGTTATTGTGGTGTTGACCGTGTGAAATATAAAAAATGTTCCTTTGCTCCACTTTTCTGATGGTTTCTTCGTTGCCGATGTCTTTGAGATCACATGTTGTTGTTTGGTCTGATAGCATGCCTCTTAGACATTGATAGTTGATCATATTATTAGTTATTATTTTTATTAGTTTATTGATTACTTCGAATTTTTCTTTTGTTAAAATGAATTTTTTAATAACTTAATTTTGTTAACAATACAATGTTTACGTTAATTCTGGATGTATATTGTAACAAATGTATTTCGTTATGTTCCTGGTTTAGGGTCATTTATATTATTTTTATAATTTTTTATTGTTTGCTCTTGGTTAATATGTTGGGTTATGTTTTTAAATCTTACAGCTATTTCTTCGCCAAATGTCGTTTGTTGATTTATGTTTTTCACAATTTGTTCTTCATTTTTATACCCTGAACCCATTAAAAATGGGTAAACAGGGTATATTGTGTTTGTGCAAATGTATGTAACAGGCAGAAGGAAGCTTCTCCGACCCCATAAAATATATATATTCTTGATCAGCATCAATAGCCGAGTCGATCTAGCCATGTCCGTCTGTCTGTCTGTCCGTCCGTCCGTCTGTCTGTCCGTCCGTCCGTCTGTCTGTCCGTCCGTCCGTCTGTCCGTCCGTCTGTCCGTATGTATGTATGAACGCAAGGATATCAGAACCTATAAGAGCTAGAGACTTGAAATTTTAGCTGTGAGTCCGCCTAATGCCCGCGCAGATCAAGTTTGTTTCCGATATTCGATAATTTGCCCCATTTCCAAATTATCGATAAAAATCCATATTGAAATCCTGTTTTTTGAGCAATTTCGGCAAATAATATGAGCTAGAGTTACCAAACTTGACATGTAGCTTCTAGAATAGTATATATAAGTAACAAATCCCGAGTTTCGATATAAAATGTAAATATTTATTGAGCTCAACTGAGCGCTTGAGTTTCCAATTTAGAACTAACTTAAACATAGTTCAGCTCCTGACAACATAACCCATGGCTCGCGGCAGCGCCGGAGCATAGCCCATGGCTCGTGGCAGAGCCGGCAACAGAACGCTGACTTTGCGCCTCGTGACCGTTCTTGCGGCGATCACTCGACGCAGGCATGCGGGTGTCAGGTTCCGTTGGCAACTTAGTTGCACAAGCGTCCGGTCCAATGACCTGGTCAGCACAATTTGTCTTGCGCGTGTTAACTCCTCCCGGGGTTAAGTGGGAGCCGTCCTCGGATTTCCCCAAATGTGCTGTTTGTTCTATTCGGCGTTTAAGGGCCAAGTGTCGACGAACTATCCAAATGCCGAGATAACACAACAAGACAAGGGCGAGAGTAAGACAGCAGTTCAACAGCGGCTTTGACATCAGCTCAGATTGGAGATCGCCGATTCGTTGAAGATTTCTCAGACTAAGGTCATGGAGGAAAGGCAAACTCAGGTGTTCTCGATGGCTGGTCACATTGATTTGTGACGTGACGGACACCGCAGGTTTTTTCCTAAGGACGCCTCGACGGTTTACGTATCGTGTGCCATTCAGGGTAATGTAGTCGTCGTAGGTTGCCAGGTGTGTGCAAGAAACCAGCTGACTGATGCCATTATTATCTTCGACCTTGATGGTCGCGTCATTGATAATAATAAGGCCCTCGTCAACCACTGTTATCGGTTCTAGATGTCCAGGGCGAGTGGCACATTGTGCAATGGAGCCGGACACCAGTTGTTGGGCGCAAGTTGTCTTCTGCAACCTCTTGCAGAAAGTGGAGCTTGTAGC
Organism: Drosophila montana; assembly: GCF_035044405.1. Lineage (NCBI taxonomy): Eukaryota > Metazoa > Arthropoda > Insecta > Diptera > Drosophilidae > Drosophila > Drosophila montana. The sequence continues at coordinate 12,249 of NW_026996649.1, read as the reverse complement.
GGCTTTGCACCCAGAGACGGCGAAGATTTGCACACCGCAATCGGCTACCGTGCTGTTTTCTAAATCTAAGATTATTTTTTTACGCTGAACGGGAAAAACATTAATTTCTTTGCAGACTAACTTAGGTTTAGGATATTTGATCAAAAAGTGTAACATATCGGTATTTTGAAAGGCTTTAATATTGGCTACACCTAAAATGTCTGCTACGCTAACATTTGTGAAGTGCTCATTTGCTATTTCTTTGACGTCTACGCTGTCCAGAATGAGGGGGCTAATTATATTTACTTTTGCTAGTGTTATGGATAATATAAGGTCTTCCAAGTTAGTAATAATTATTCTATTTTTGGCTAAAATGGTTGCATATAAATGTTCATAATCCGCGTCTTCCTTTTTATGAATTGAGTTCAGAGTCTTTGTAATTTCATTAAGTCGTGTTTGAAATTTGGTATTTATTTCAACTTGAATGAATAAAATGTAAAATACATAAAAAGTATTAGGTAGGCAAAATAAAAGGTAAAACCAAAAATATAAAGTAATTCAAAATAAAATGTAAAGTTTAAAAAAATATTAAGTAAGGGGATTATTTTAGGCTGTCCTTATGGACCACCCTCCCTTTTATAAGAACCGTTGTGCCCAGATCTGCTTCTAGTATTTCTTCTGAGCATAAGGGTGATAGCTTATTTCCTAATCTTTTATTTGATTTCAACAATACCTTCTCCCCTACTTGATAGATTTTATGGGCTCTGTTTTTGTTCGTTTGTTCAAGACTTTTTTCCTGTGCTAATTTAATTTTGTTTTCAATGTGGGCTGCGAGTTCTATGGGAGTTGAGTGAATAACTTCTATTGGTTTTTTTCCTGTCACGGAGTGTATTGATCTGTTATATTTTATAGTCGCAAGGAAAATTATGTCCACAGTGTCTATTAACTGTTTTTCTAATTTCAGGCAACGACCTATTTCTCCAAGCGTACTATGAAAACGCTCGACCTGTCCGTTAGAGGTACTATGTAAGGGAGGCGCATTTGAAATCTGAATGTCAAAATTATTTGTTAGGACTGATCTAATAGTTTCCGAGTTCAGCGATTTTTCATTATCGCAATATATTGTTTTTGTCTTCGGAAACAGGTTTACTAGTTGTAAAATCGGGGCTTTAATATCTACGATTGCGCGTGATTGAATAGCTTGCACCACTGCAAACTTAGAAAATTTGTCAACACAAGTCAAAAAGTATTTCCTATCTGTGGAATAAACATCAACATGCAGTATTTCGCCTGCATATGACGGTATTGGGGTTTTGCCTATTGCTTGTTTGACGGGATGGCGGTTATATTTCCCTATAGCGCATATTCTGCAATTTGCGGCTATTTCTGTTGCTAATCGCCGCATTTTTGGGAAAAAATAATCCCGAAGTATCTGTTTCACATTATCTTGAGCTGCGCGATGAGCTCGATTATGTTCTACAGTGGCGATTTCTCTTTGTTCTGTGTTGTTGGTTATATCTGTGATGATATTCTTGCAATATCTGAACACGGTGGAGGGAAACATTTCGACTAGCCTGTGTTGAATAAAAGCTAGTATAGGCAATTCACAAAGTATTGCATTGACGACATCTGCTTTTATTACGTCTTGCAAAGTTTGCAAGAGAGTGTTTCGGTCAGAGAAATTAACAATGTGCCTAACCTTTTCCTTGAAAAGAATAACCGTTTTTACTGTGGGTATGCTACTCTCTTCAATGATTATCTGATTCCGAAAGCAATTAACCGGTTTATCAGTTGCCTCGATAGTGTATGTCAGAGATTCTTCGCTGTGCATTGTGGCAGCGTCTGAATCTATAGAGTCTTCAAGGGAATTTACATTCTGGCGGGACAGGGCATCTGCCACGAAATTCTCTTTGCCTGGCTTGTAAATAATGTTGGCGTTATGCTCGTCAATAAAGGCTTTCCAGCGTTTTATTTTCGCATTTGGGTTTTTGTCTGACACTGCGAATGTCAGGGGTTGGTGATCCGTGAAGATATTCAAGTTTCTGACTCCGTACAAATAATTTCGGAGGTTTTTTAAAGCCCATACAATGGCTAGAAGTTCTCTTTCATTTGTGGCAAAGTTTTGTTCATTATCGCGCAATGTTCGCGAAATCAGTGTAATGGGGCGCCCGCCCTGAGACAACACAGCTCCGAGACCATGGCCTGACGCATCTGTCGTTAGGTCGAATGGCTTTTTGAAGTCAGGATACGTTAGTATCACATCTTCGGAAGCTAGTACTTCTTTCAGCCTGTTAAAAGCTTCGAGTTGGTTTGGTGCCAATTCAAGGTTAACTTTTCTTGAATGGTTGGCACTAATTTTGCCGTTTTCGCCTTTTAGGACGTCCGTTAGGGGTCTCGCGATAGAGGCAAATCCTGCTATAAAGCACCTATAATAACTAGCCAGTCCCAAAAATGACCTGAGACCGAACAGTGTTTTTGGGGGCTGAAAATCCTTAATGGCCTGTACCTTTGCAGGTGATGTTTGTATTCCACCTCTGCTCACAATGAATCCCAGATACTCTACGCTCTTTTTGAAGAACTTAGACTTTTCTTGGGAGACCCTCATGCCTGCGTCACGAAGGTTTCTCAAGACCCATTCAATGTGTTTTATGTGGTCTTCCTTATTTTTGGAGAAAATTATTACGTCATCTACATAGACGTAGCAAGTTTTCCCAATTTGATCCCGGAGAACATCATCTATTGCTCTCTGGAATATGCTTGGAGCATTTTTTAACCCAAAGGGGAGTCTGCAAAATTCATACTTCCCATTGTTGACAGAAAATGCAGTCTTTTCTCTGTCCTTTTCCGCCAATTCTATTTGGTGGAAGCCCGATTTGAGGTCCAATGTTGTGAAATATTGGGCGTCACCCATGTTAGACAGTATTGTCGAAATGGTTGGGATCGGGTACTTGTCGTCTGTTGTCTTTTGGTTCAATTTACGGAAATCGATTACTAATCGCTTGAGTTTATGGCCTGTTTCATCGACACCTTTTTTGTCGACGACCCACAGAGGGTTGTTGTAAGGCGATTTGGACGGTCTTATAATGCCATTCGCTAGAAGTTGTTTAACTTCTGCATTGACAAATTCGGATACGCCCATTGGGTATGGATACAACTTGGAATACACTGGTTCGCCATCCGTACGGATAACGGCGACAGTGTTTATGTTGTAGGGTAGGGACTCATTAACGTCTGCAAATGCCTTAATCGTCTGGTCTATCATTTTATTAAAAGATTCCCTGACTGCGGTGGGAACGTCCGCATCATCGATTTGTATAAAATTTACATTTTGGCATTTAGAGAAATTTATCGGTTCCGAACCGTGATCGTACCTTAAAATATTTTTTGTAAGGTCGATATTTGCATTTACCTGTTTTAATAAATCGAGGCCAATTATGCCGTCGAATTCCTTAAGGTCTTTCAAAATAAAGAAATATGTCTTTACGTTAAATAAATGAATGGGCAATTTCTGCTCAATTTTTGTGTGTCCGTGTAAGGACTTTACTTGAAATGGTGTGTCAACGGGTACAAAATGTGATAATATGTTAAGGGGTTTTATATAATTTTTGGATGCGCCCGTATCAATAAGGAGCTTAATGGTATAACCTGCTACTGTACGTGTGATGTACGGAAGCAGGGAGCTACCCCTAAAAAATTACAAGTTTCAGCCTCAGACAAATCATCGTCAACTGCTGTTGCTTCCGATTGTGAATGATTTTCGTAATCATCGTTACTTCTCTCTTGAGGCAAATGGTTTAATTTTTGCTGACTTCGCATTGATTGGTCACCATATTTTTGGGATTTTTTGCCATTCTGTGCCTGAGTTGGCTGCCTAAAACGCGAAGATGAGTCTACCTCCATCGGCTCAGGACCTTGTCCCTGTGTTTTCTGATTGTGAAAGCGTTGCTTTGAACTACCTGCTTTCTGTTGTCCCTGGTTTTCTTTTTGCCCTTTTTGGAAAACTGGACTCTTTTCCTGAAAATTATAATCGTTTTCCTGCTGACGTGAGCCCTGGGAACGTTGACCAATTGATTTGTGAGATTTTTCCTCAGTGTGTTTTGCATAATTTGCCATAAAAATGCCTCGTTCGTTACTTGATTCTGCCTCCTGTGCTAATGCTAGGGCTGTTGGCAGATCGCGCGGCTGAGCCGGAAAAACGGCCCACTTAATTGACTTTCTAAGTCCCGAAACGAACGTGTGGAGCGCGTCGATTCTATATTTTTCGTTTAAAATCGCTGCTGAGGCTGGGTCATAAGTCATGAGTGTTTTATTTGTTAGTAGAGTTAAGTTTCGTTCTACGTCCTCATAGTATTTCAAGAGGGGCAAATCACCCTGTCTTAGGATACTAAGGTTCTGTTGTATCACATGTACCGGTGTTTTGTCGGCATACGTGAAATCTAATCTTGCAATAATTGCTCTAAAATTAAGTACTGTATTAAAAGATGCAAGCACTGCATCTGCTGGGCCTCTTATTTTGTTTCGAATAATGGCTATGGCTTGATAATGCCTAGAACTCCCATTGTAGGATTCAAAAACTTTGTAGGCTGTAATAGCCGCTTGTCTCCATGAGACGTAATTGTCCTGTTTCCCGTCAAATTCAGGAAGAGACTTTACTATGTCTAGCGGTTCGTCGCAACTTTTCCCTTGAATAATTTCGGTAGCTTGGTAAATTTCTACTTCCGGCGCGACCGCCCTAAGACTATTTAACTGTTGGGTGACTGCTGCTAATTTTTGCTCAAATAACTGTGCTTGACAGGCAAGGCTTGCACGCATCTGCTCTTCCAGATTTTTTAGCTGTTGTTCACTCATATTGTTATTTGTCCTGTTTTCTCGGTATGAAGGTATCAGTTCTTCGTCGCTACTGTCTGTCTGTCTTCTAACTCTAAACATCAAGTCCCAGAATATTTGTCAAGCAATGAACTTTTATATGATATTTTATATGTTTTTACGGGATTTGTAAAAATAATTTATTTATTTTTTTTTATTTTCTATTTTTTGAAAAAAATATGTACAAAAAAATTTTTTATTTATAAGAATTTCACACAAAAATTTTTTGGTTCATAAAAATTCTGCACAAATTTTTTGATTTATAAAAACCTTATGCAAATTTTTGATTTGTAAAAAATTTTACACACATTAAGTTTCTAACCAAGTTAAAATAAACAGAAAATTTTTTTAACTGGTTCACCCTAATTCTGGACACACGTTGCTAGACAACTTTTATACTTTATTTTAAGCAAACAAAATGAGCACTCCACTTACATGAATTTCATATTTCCGCGTCTGACAAAATGCTAGCAGCTGTTGGTGGCCGATGCGGGGTGCAGCGCAGTTATGTAGTTTTTCGTTGATTATAGCCTTCGCTGGTCAAATGTTGAAATTTCCTTTAGTTTTGTTTTTTAGAGTTTGTATAGCGGCGTTTGCAATACGATTTTTTTATTTATTTATTTTTTTTTTTTTTGCGTTTATTTGTTAATTGTCACCGCGGCGTTGGCATCACGATGCAATTATTACTAATTTTCGATTTTAATCGCGGGTACTTCGACCGTTGGGCGCCAGTAACAAATCCCGAGTTTCGATATAAAATGTAAATATTTATTGAGCTCAACTGAGCGCTTGAGTTTCCAATTTAGAACTAACTTAAACATAGTTCAGCTCCTGACAACATAACCCATGGCTCGCGGCAGCGCCGGAGCATAGCCCATGGCTCGTGGCAGAGCCGGCAACAGAACGCTGACTTGGCGCCTCGTGACCGTTCTTGCGGCGATCACTCGACGCAGGCATGCGGGTGTCAGGTTCCGTTGGCAACTTAGTTGCACAAGCGTCCGGTCCAATGACCTGGTCAGCACAATTTGTCTTGCGCGTGTTAACTTATATATCAAGTATCTTTCATTTTATACCTATCGCCACCTCCCCGCTACCACCTCAAAGCTATAAATCAAGTTAATTATCCAACTTGTACTGCCCAACAATTTAAGCCACAATTTATATGCAATTGAATTTTTGAGAATACACTAATATTCTTTATTCTATTCTACAATAAGATGTACTGTCGAAAATTTCATTAAGATCGGTTAAGAAACACAAAAGTTATGTGCGCACGTGTTAGCAGCATAGCTGCTGCGCAAATTTCAAGAATTTCTCTATACATGTACACACACACACATTCATGCGCGTCTGCTTTGCATTCTATGAACAGCATTGCAATTGCGATTGTATTGTTTTCTGTGCTGTTATTTTAATTGGTATTTTTCTCATTAAAGCTCAGTTATTGGTGTGGCCCTTGAGTAGAGGCAGCGGCAAGTGGTTCGGTTAGTTGCGAGTTCGAACCCTGCCAAGGGAACAAATTTTTTTTTTCTTTTCATTTTTATTTATTACTACTAAATCAAACGAGCGCGTAGCGCGATCTGCATTTGGTGTTGGAAGAAGAGGGTTCAGGGTATCCCCTAGTCGGGAGCTCCCGACTAGAACCTCTTACTTGTTTTCCTTTCAACTGGTGTGTCAGTTGTTTTGTAATTTTTGCGAAGTTCCTAATAAATTTACCGTAGTACCCCAATAGTCCCAGGAAAGACTTGATTTGTTATTTTGTCTTTGGGATTGGGAATAGTTTGATAGCGTTAATCTTTTTATACCCTTGCAGAGGGTATTATAATTTTGTCGTGAAATGTGTAACGCATAGAAGGAGACATCTCCGACCCCATAAAGTATATATATTCTTGATCAGCATCAACAGCCGAGTCGATCTAGCCATGTCCGTCTGTCCGTCTATCCGGCTGTCTGTTTCTATGCGAACTAGTCTCTCAGTTTTAAAGCTATCTTTTTGAAACTTTGCAGAAGTTCCTCTTTCTGTTGCACGCAGTTCCTATGTCAAAACCAGCTGGATCGGACCACTATATCATATAGCTGTCAAAGGAAAGATCGGTCGAAAATTAAGTTGTTGTATGGAACATTTTTTTGTCTAAATATCTTTGTTTAGGATATCTTGACCAAATTCGTCATTTATTAATTTTACTATGCTCCCCATAAATATGCAAAATCCTATTAGGATCGGACAACTATATCATATAGCTGCCATAGGAACGATCTGTCGAAAATTAAGTTGTTGTATGGAACATTTTTTTGTTTATAAAGACATCTTGATCAAACTCGGCATTTATTAGTTTTGCTATGCTCCTCATATATATGCAAAATCCTATTAAAATCGCACCACTATATCATATAGCTGCCATAGGAACGATCGGTCGAAATTAAGTTGTATGGAAAACTGTTTTGTTTTTCAAGACATCTTAACCATTCTCGGTCAATTAACTGTCATTAACTATTTTTCCTGTGCTTCTTAGATACGGGCAAAGCACTATGAGCATTATAAAAAGGTTGGGCAAGGATTTGGATTAAGTTTATTTCCCTTGTCTGTGATGACGTGCCCTAAATATTCTATCTCCCTTTGTAGGAACTCTGATTTGGCTGGTTGAAGTCTTAAGTTTGCTTTATTGAGTTTGTCAAATACTGCTTTTAAGTCTCTAATGTGTTCTTATAGGGATACCGAAAAAATGATTATATCGTCCAAATATATTAAACAACATTTGCCATTCAAATCGGCTAAAACGTTGTCCATTACTCTTTAAAACGTTGCTGGGGCGTTGGTAAGCCCGAATGGCATTCGAATAAATTCAAAGTGACCACCATCCGCAGGAAAGGCTGTTTTATCAACATCTTTTGGATGCATCTCAACTTGATGGTATCCGCTAGCTAAGTCTAGGGCAGAAATACTTTGCCCTGCCCATTTTGTCTAGGATGTCATTTATATTTGTATTTGTCCTTAACTGTTTTTTCGTTTAATTTCCGGTAGTCTATTAATAGTCTTCATTTCTTTTTGTTAGAAGCGTCCATCTTTTTTAAAACCAAAAAGGTTGGAGCGCTCCTTAGAGAATAGCTGTGTCTAATGATATTTTGATCTAATAATTTTTGTATTTGTTCTTGAATTTGTTGTCGTTATTTTATACTATACCGGAATGGTTTGGTATAGATTGGAATTTCGTCCGTTGTCATGACTCTATGTTTCACTAAGTTATTGAAGGTAAGGGAGTCTTTTTCTTGGTAAAACAAGCTTGGACATTTTAAGCAGAGATTTTTAAGTTCTCTCTTCTCTTCGCTGCTTAAGTGGTCAGTACGTATACTAGAATTGATATCTTGGTCCTTGAAGGTAGTTTCACTATTGGGTTTTAATATGAGGTTAACTTCCAAGTAGTCTTGTTTCTTATATTTTTTCTAGTATCTAGTATCTAGTATCTAGACAAAAGTTCTGGGTCTCGTTCGAAAGGTTATTAGCTTCCATGTAACTCAAGTTATTCTTTGCAGAATACAGCCCTCCTGATATAATTAAGTCTTTGTTCGCACCAGAAGGTTCCGTTTTCAATGTTAACGGGTAGTTGTAGTTCTTCGTTGATTCTTCTTCTATAGTATGTAAGCTTGCCACTATTTTAACTTCAAGTTCGATCTCGATGTTGAAAGTCTTTGTTTGAAGAGATCGTTGTGGTATATTTTCGATCACTTCTAATTGTTTTAGAATATCTATTCCAATCAAACCATCGAAATATGGGTGGAATTGGAAAAGAAGTAATGAATTAGGCGTGTCGTTAGGAAATTCTTTAAAAAGTGGGAGGATCGTTTTGTTGTATAATTGGTGTACGTTCAGTACGGTTTCAATCGCTATTGGCGTTTGAAGTTTTGTTTGATTTGTTTGTGTTACAAGCTTAGGACTGATGAAAGAAAAGGTTGCACCACTGTCAATTAAAAACTTAGAAGGGCTACCATATTCTAGGTGCAATAGGATATATGGTAATCGTGACCCTGCATTTTTTTGATTAAGTATCCTGTTTGCTCGTCATGGCTCTTTGTTGAAAATGTGCGTCCTCGTTATAATTATGTAGTTGAGCATGTTGTTGCTCGACATTATGCATGGAGCCTTTATGCTGCGGATTTCCTGGGTATCTGTTCGATTGTTTGTCTTGTTTTTGATTAATTGATTTGATTAATTGTGTATTTCTGCGTTTGGTGCATAAGTCGCCTTGAAATGTAGCACCAGCTGCCGTTTATTCGAACTTTTTGTGTCTTGTAAGCGACATGTTCGATAGGGTTGATTGTGTGCTGGTGCCTTAGGTCTATAAGTCGCCCTGAAATATAGCCACGGTTGCAACTTCTTCAAACTTGTTGTGTCGAGTTGCTTGAGGGTTCGGTTTGAGTTGCAGTCTTCGGCTATGTAAATCGCACTGAAGTACATATCCAATTGCAGCTGTTTTTGAACCAATTGTACGAGGGAAGTTTTTTTTATTTTGAAACATGTCGTTGCGTTGAAAGTTGTAAGTCGCCCTGAAATACAAGTTCAACTGCAACCGTTTCAACTTCACTATTCGTACCACATTTTATATTTCACTTATTATTTAATTGCAGCTGTTTTTGATCTAATTGTACGAGGAATGTTTTTAATTATTATGAGACATATCGTTGCTTTGAAGTTGGTAAGTCGCTATGAAATAAGAGTTCAACTGCAGCAGTTTCGACATCACTTCGTACCACATTGTGTGTGTATCTCAATTTATTTCCTTTTTTATTTTTTTATTTTAGTATTGCTGCGATTTAAATTCTCTTTCTATTTATTTTTGAAAAAAAAAAAATGTTTTTAACCACATTCGTTCCACCATAGCACCTTTTTCCTTTTACACATAATATTTTAACTTACAACATAATGATACAAAGGAGCTTCATGATCCGTGGTCCGACTGCGCCAGTTACCAGAGGAGAACCTAATCCAGTGTTAAAGGTGATTTCCTTCTTGTGCCTTGTAATGTCACTTATGGTGTGGAAGGTTCCGCCAGTTGGAGATTAGTATTAAGTTAAGATTTCAATGATACGAATAAAGATCACAACCGCTTTGTGCTAAAGTTCAAACTAAACTGAAACTCTTTATTAACAGAAGTATGTATATATCTTAATATCTACAAGCTGCCAAGCTGATCGTCGATGGTGTCCCATTTCTGTATGTGTCGCAACATCAACATCCTGTCTATTGCTGATGTTGCGTTTTTGTGTTGATGTAGAAACATAGTGATACAATGTTGTGTGAGCACTTTTAGCCAAATACAGGGTGTCTTTGGTGGAGTCGCCCACACAGTGTTGGCTTGCCTCATGGAGGCTTGGGGGGTGCCATCTCGAGAGGGGCTGAGATGGTAACTCGCGCCCTTCTTTATTATGATTGTTGACCCCTTAAAACCTGCAGCCCGTTGGGCCGAAAGGGCAAACGCTTGGGAAGCACCTGCAATGGAATATGTAGGTCAAGTGATTGATCACTTCAATAATTTAATGACCAGTGGAAATTAGTTCAAAAATTAAAATCTTTAAAATCTTAAAATATACCAAATACAAACCAGTAAGAGGTTCTAGTCGGGAGCCCCCGACTAGGGGATACCCTGAACCCTCTTATTCCAACCCTAAATGCAGCTCGCACTACGCGCTCGTTTGCATTAGTAGTAATAAAAAAAAATTAAAAAAAAAAAAAGTTCCCTTGTCAGGGTTCGAACTCGCAACTGACCGCATTACTTGCTGCCGCCTCTACTCAACAGGCACACCAGCGAAAAAATATATAAAATGTAGTCTCCTCGATAGGGTCAGAATTCGCAACATACCGCAAAACTTACCTCCGCCTCTACTCAACAGCCACGCCAATAATTGAGTTTTGATGAGACAAAAAAAAAACAAATTAAAATAGCAGCACAGAAAACAATACAATCGCGATTGCAATGCTGTTGATAGAATTCAAAGACGCACGTGCATGTATAAAGAAATTCTTGGAATTTGCGCTTGTTGCCGCTGATAGGAGAAAAGTCAAAACACATTTTCTTTAATCATTTCTTAACCGATCTTGATGAAATTTTCTACAGTGCATTCAATTGTATTATAGAATATTCGTGTATTATCAAAAAGTCAATTGCATGTAAATTTTGGCTTATTTTTGTGGGCGGCATAAATTGGTGTTTTTACTTGATTCATAGCTATGAGGTAGTAGCGGAGGTGGTGATAGCTAAAAAAGGATAGATACTTGATATATATATTATTCTAGAAGCTACATGTCAAGTTTGGTGACTCTAGCTCTTCTTACCAAATTTGCTCAAAAAACAGGTTTTTAATATCGATTTATATCGATTACTTGGAAACGGGCCAGTTATCGAATATCGGAAATAAACTCGATCTGCGCGGACAATAGTTTCTGAGATCCTTGCGTTCATACATATAGACGGACGGACAGACGACGGACATGGCTAGATCGAATCGGCTATTGATGCTGATCAAGAATATATATACTTTATAGGGTCGGAGATGCTTCCTTCTGCCTGTTACATACATTTGCACAAAAACATTATACCCTTTTTACACATTTTCAATGGGTTCAGGGTATAAACAGGATCGATTATATATATTATAGTATTAATAATATTATTGTCTTATAATATTTAGCTTTTTAATTCAATTTATTCAATCCAGACGCGTGCCAATAATGATATTTTTGTAGTGTAAGCGAATAAAAAGACATCATATGTACACATATTTTACTCTCTCGCTCTCAATTTTGGACCAGATGTCGCCGACTAACCATACAATGTATGGAGATGGTTCGCAGATTTTTTGATTCGAGTGAACCCTATTAGTGCTTGCTTTCATTTTTTTTAACGCAGAGTGAGGAAGAATGCTGAGAATGTCACCCGCATGCCGAGCCTCAAGATCAGTGACCAGCCGTATCTCGCTCATGTATGTATGTTTATTTTGAGTTCCTGATAACCCAGAGGCATGTGTGTGTATGCATGTACAGAGTGTGCTTCACTCTCACTCATTGCTACGTGCACTTGTGTGCATCTCATTTTCACTGCATAGCCTTAAAAAAAAATCCGAGATCTTATAACATACATATGTACATGTGTATTATGTGGATGTGCGCACAAGTAGAACAATGTGTTTGCCGCGACCCAGTGAAATGGGTTAGTTATTTTTTTTTGTTTAACGCGAATCCCGATGCAACGTACTGCATCCCACCTCCCGCCCAACCGACCGAGGGGCGCAGTCGTGTAACGTACGCCACGAAATGCAAAGTAAATATGAAAAAAAATAATAAGAAAAAACGATACAAACTACGAGTATGTGTACAAATACAATTACAAATAAAAATAGGACTATCTACTT